>NW_026943823.1:16869960-17169960 GCF_035594765.1 Anolis carolinensis
TCATTGCAACTCCTGGTTTTTGTGTGTGTGTATCAAGAGCTATCGCTTCTGGTGTGAGAGAATTGGCCGTCTGCAAGGACGTTGCCCGGGGACGTTGCCCGGATATTTTGATGCTTTTACCATCCTTGTGAGAAGCTTCTCTCATGTCCCCACATGGAGCTGGAGCTGATAGAGGGAACTCATCCGTGCCCTCCCCGAGTTGGATTCGAACCGCAAGCTTCAGGTCAGCAACCCAACCTTCAAGTCATCAGTCCTGCTGGCACAAGAGTGTAATCCACTGCACTACCAGGAGCTCCAAGACTCCAGTTGATAAGACAGTAAATTAATGATCTGCGAGTGCAATCCCCTGCCTGGTATAATGTCATCCTTCATTAATTTGGAGAGCAATGAATTCATACTGGGATGCAACTGGCATAACTATCAGGTGGCGCTTGGCACTGGGGGATTGCAAGCCAGTAGGAATGTAACCTTGAGGGAAAAGAAGATTTGGAGTGCATCTACACTGCAAAATGAATGCAGTTTGATACCACATTAACTGTCATGGCCCAATGCTATGGAATACTGGGATTTGTATTTTGGTGAGGCACCAGTCCTCTTTGGCAAAGAAGACCTTGAGAAACTTGGGAACACCTTGGGAAACTACAACTCCCAAAATCCCATAGCGTTGAGCCACAACAATTAAAAGGGTGTCATACTGCATTCGTGTAGATGCACTCATCGTTCCAGCTCTTGTTCATCAATGTACCAAATTACTGTATATACTCGAGTATAAGCTGACCCGAATATAAGCCAAGGCACCTAATTTTACTATAAAAAACTGGGAAAACATTGACTCCAGTATAAGCTGAGGGTGGTAAATTTCAGAAATAAAAATAGAAACCAATAAAATTACATTAATTGAGGCATCAGTAGGTTAAATGTTTTTGAATATTTACATGAAGCTCTAATTTAAGGTAAGACTGTCCAACTCTGATCAAATCATTATTCTCATCTTCTTCAATGTAAATGTGCTTATGTATTCTTTTAGTAATAATAGAGTAAAATAATACATGTAATAATAATAAATACAGGAAAATAATACAAGTAATGATAGAGTAAAATAATAAATGCAATAATAATAATAAGAATAATAAGAATAAGATCAGAGTGAAATAATAAATGTATTAATAATAATAAAAATAGAGTAAAATAAATGTAATAGTAGCAACAATAATAGAGAAAAATAATACAGTAGAGTAGAGTTTCCTTAATCTCTCCTTATTATCCAACATATTCGCTTATCCAACGTTCTGCCGGCCCGTTTACATTGGATAAGCGAGACTCTACTTTATATGTAATAATACCAATAATAATAGAGAAAAATAATAGATGTACCATATATTCTCAAGTATAAGCTGACCCAAATATAAGCCAACCAGGACCCTCACCCGAGTATAAGCCGAGGGGGGCTTTTCAGTCTTAAAAAAAGGGCTGAAAAACTAGGCTTATACTCAAGTATATACAGTACATTTTGCAAAGGATGCAATGAACTTCATTTTGTCAGCAATACATCACAATTCTCATTTAATGTATTGGAACACGAGCAAAGATAAAGATACAGGTTGGCATTCCAAAACACTCCAAAATTGTCCACCTGGGAGGCTGAGAGAGTGACACCTTTACATTCTGATGCTCCAATGTCCACCAACTTTGGGTGGATTAATGCAGTTTGACAAAATCTGGCCGATCCCTCACAGCATTGATCCCTCCCCCCGATTTCATGGATACAATCCTTCTCCAGAAAAGGGGGAGTCAGGCTTGCAGTTGCATTCAAGGGAAACAAATTGCATTATCAACACCTTGCAGGGTCCAGACTCTCTCCCCATTTAGAATTCATGGATGCTCGCGCTGGAGATTTGCAGCCAGGAGAGACACAATCAAACTTTGATGCGAGCAGAACAATCTCGTCCTGGATTTGTGTGCCATGGCAGGTGCACAAGAGGTGAGACGGGAGAGAAAAGGAGCGTTGTTCTCTGAAGAAAGCTACTTAGGTCTTTACCACACAACGAGCTGAGCTGTCAAGACCATTCTGGGGCTTACACTTGAGTCTTGAACTCAACGTACGATGGAGGAGGGAGAACCATAACTCGACGAGGATGGAGGAGTGATTTCCAAGCATTTATCTCATCTGGGATGCCCAGTGGCTATTGACTTCCATGTCAGTGTAGCCACTCCACATTGGGATTTAGTCCGAACTTCAATGATGGTCATTTCCAGCATCTCACCTATCCATTGGTGGCCCCCATTTCACCAATATGAACAGTCTACTCCAAGTTGTTGTATGTTTTCCAGGCTGTATGGCCATGTGCTAGAAGTATTCTCTCCTGACGTTTCGCCCACATCAATGGCAGGCATCCTCAGAGGTTGTGAGGTATGGAGAAACTAAGCAAGGAAGGTTTATATATATCTGTGGCAAGGAAGGTTTATATATATCCATATATATATATATATATATATATATATATATATATATATATATAAACCTTCCTTGCTTAGTTTCTCCATACCTCACAACCTCTGAGGATGCCTGCCAGAGATGTGGGCGAAACATCAGGAGACAATACTTCTAGAACATGGCCATACATCCCAGAAAACATACAACAACCCTGTACATACAAACATACAACAATAACTCGATTACCCGAGTTAAAGCCTTCAGCAGCTGATAAAACACATGCTCAGCACAGCCCGGCAGTCCCCTCCACCACAGGAATTTACGGCACTCTTTATGGCTTCTCCTTCGCACCTTGGCTCATAAATCTCTCCGAGGTTCAGCACGTCCCGCTGCTAATCTCTGCTTTCTCTGCTCCAGGAAAAGTTTGCTTCCTCCGAAGACGAACTTTCCCCCTCAGCAGTCTAAGCACGGCTTCTCGCAGCACACAGCTCCGGCTCTCCTCTCAGCTCCCGGATCTCTGGTTCCACCTGAAGATCCTGTTCACTCTAGGCAGACTGGTCAGACTGGGCAAACTGGTCTGGAACCTAGGCAAGAATCTGGGCAGGAACCTGGGTATACTGGGTATACTGGGTAGGAATCTGGGCCAGAATCTGGGCCCAAAACCCAATATCAGAGCGGTTTGCTAGGCACACACACAGCAGAAGTCGCTGACGAGGAAGCTCTGGATAAATAACGACGCTGCAGTCTTCAGTTATCTATCAAAAGTTTACTTACGAACGGAAATCTCACAAGACGATACACAGCTCTCACGCAGGTACACACGGGAAGAGACAGAGAGAGAGAGATAGGAAGTAGAGGGCTATTTATCTCATCCTCTGCTGTCTGATGCAATCCAAGTTTAACCCTTTACACACCGGCATAGTAAGCAGCACACAGTGTATGATGCAATCTCCAGCACACATTGCACAACCATGACTCAATTACATTTAAACACTCTATATACAATCATTCTCACTTTAACAGATCCCGGCCATGAAAGCCTTCGGAGTCTACTCCAAGTATTCACCCATATCTTGGAAAGCGCTCTCCAAGGTGCTGAAGCTCAAAACAATGCAGCACCTTGGAGAACTCCTTAGCCTTCAGGGATGTAATCCAAACATTGGTGAGAGTTATGCTGCTAGATATGGATGCTGAAGTTTCCAGTATCTCATCTTAAATGGGAGCCCTGTCAGCTATCCCATTTCAGCAATATGATACGTCCAAGTATTTACCCATATCTTGGAAGAAGCTCTCCAAGGTGCTCAAGCTGAGGCTCAAACTGCACCTTAGAGAGCTCCATAAAAGCAACTCCAAACCCTCTGGGATTTAGTACAATGTCAGTCATACCGTGAAGTATGACTGCTGAGATTTCCAGTATCTCACCTTACCTGGGAGCCCTGTCAACTGTCCCATTTCAGCAATGTGATAAGTCAACTCCAAATATTGATCCATATCTTGGAAAAAGCTCTAAAAGTGTCGCACCTCAGGTTAGCTTTTGTAATTTATTAGGAAATAGGGAAAAGATAGTTCATAAAAGGTAAAAGTTCAGTTCCAAAAGGTAGTTACAAAAACAAGGCTGTAAGAAACAAATCCATAGAAACATTAGGCATGAAACAAGGTCCTTTCAAAAGAAGCCAAAGTCCCAGAAACAAGAATACATCCAGGCTACAGGATAATACAGGAAAGCAGACTTGGTTCTTGATTCAAGTGAGGAAATTGCTTTGACGAAGATTTCCCTCTCAGCAGACTGTTTTAATAGCATAACATGAAGGCATTTCTTTGCCTTTTGCCCTCCCTCTTATTTGCTCCTTGCACCTGAAAACCATCATCAGTAACAACATCATTTCTTCCCGTGGGAAAGCCTCCCTGCTCCTCATCTTCCACAGCAGGAAAACTCTGCACCTGAATCCCATAATTCCCATCAGAGTCATCTTGAAACCCATCCTGAACCTGAATCCCATCATCTAGAAACTGCATCCCAGAATCCTCATCAGAGTCACACAAAGGCTGAGTCACAACACAAAGGTGCTAAAACAAAGACTAAAAAACACAGTACCTTGGAAAACTCCTTATATTTCTGTAATTTTGTCCAAATGTCAATGATGGTCATACCACTAGGTATGGCTGCCAATATGTCCTTACTTGGGAGCTCTATTAGTTCATGGCTCCCATTTCAGCCATGTGATAAGTCCACTCCAAGTACTTATCAGTGGCTTGGAAGGAGCTCCCCAAGGTGTTGAAGCCAAGGCTCAAAGTAAATACAGCACTTTGAAGAGCTCCTTAAAAGCTAGCCAAACCTTTTCGGGATTTAGTCCAAACTTCAATGACAATCATGCTGCTAAGCATGAATGCTGAGATTTCCAGTATCGCAACTTACCTGGGAGCCCTATCAACTGTCCCATTTCAGCAATGTGATAAGCCGACCCAAAGTATTTATCCATATCTTAAAAAGAGCTCTTCAAAATGCTGAACCCAAGGGTCAACAACATGCAGCGCCTTAGAGAGCTCCTTCTCCTTCTGAAGTTTGGTCCAAATGGTCATTGTTCCGTCCCCCAGAAGTTTGGTTTGCATTGTTTCATAGTTGTAGAAAATAGCACCTGTTTGCGTTTCTTCCAGGGCTGTTGCAGATTCTGCAGCACTCTGTTAGTCAACCATTAGCAGAGTTTATAGCCAGTTTGCAAAGCCTTTTTGTTCTTTTTGTCCTGGAGACCTCCCCTTTTCCTGGGGAAAGAAGGCTCCATTTTGAGAAGCCTCTTGCCTTCTAGACTGAAGAAGAAAGAACTTAGATGTGCTTGTGTGACCAAGCCAGGCCAACTCTGACAAAGCCATCGTAAGTACTGACCTGCCTTTAAAACCAGAGCCAAGCATAGATAGGGAAAAACCTGTTCTTTCTAAAAAATAGTAGCTTAGCACTGGGGCAGAGAACCTCTCAGGATTTCTTTGACACTAAAGGAAGTTCTACCTACTTCGCCTCGAAAACCAGCTTGGAGCTTAGATAGTTATAGACCTGCTCCTTCTGATAGCTCAGGGCTAGGGTAAAGAGGATCTCATGATTTCTTCGCCTTTGGAGGAAGTTAAACCAGCAACTAAAAGGGAAAAGCAAGAAAGGAACATCTGCAAGGTTTTATAAGTTGACTGTTTATATTTGCAACTTTAACTACGTGTGCCAAGTCTACCATGGACTTTGTGAAAATAAAATTTTGTTTGATTGTTCAACTTGAAGTGCCTTTGGTTACTGGGATTTCCAGAGCTTCTAAGTAAGGCCCCACAATTCACCTGGGCAAAGGAAGAAGCACATCTTAAAGCTTTAAAAGGTGCCTGGGTGTGTTGGCATAGTCATGCTGCTAGGTATGGCTGCTGAAATGTCCTTATATGATAAATCCAAGTACAGTAGAGTCTCACTTATCCAACATAAACGGGCCGGCAGAACGTTGGATAAGCGAATATGTTGGATAATAAGGAGAGATTAAGGAGAAGCCTATTAAACATCAAATTAGGTTATGATTTTACAAATTAAGCACCAAAACATCATGTTATACAACAAATTTGACAGAAAAAGTAGTTCAATACGCAGTAATGCTACGTAGCAATTACTGTATTTACGAATTTAGCACCAAAATATCACGATGTATTGAAAACATTGACTACAAAAATGCCTTGGATAATCCAGAATGTTGGATAAGCGAATGTTGGATAAGTGAGACTCTACTGTAATTGTAATATATAACTGTATTCAATAAATCAAAAACTATTTACTACCCTTATTTCCATGTACAACAATCTATGGCACCTCTTGCAGTTTTCACGCTGATTTCTCTCTATTCTAGTTTCAATGTAGTCATGGGCAATGAATAATATAATAATAATATAATAGTAATAATATGATAATATACTACAATAATAATAGAATAATAGAAATTATGTGTGTGTGTGTGTGTATATATATATATATATATATATATACTTTATTTCCCATACCACCAGACTTCGCCACAGCAACGCGTGGCTGGGTACAGCTAGGATATATATATATATATATATATATATATATATATATATATATATCCTAGCTGTACCCAGCCACGCGTTGCTGTGGCGAAGTCTGGTGGTATGGGAAATAAAGTATTGAGGAATTGGTGGTAGTTAAGGTAAAAGGTAAAGGTTTTCCCTTGGCATTAAGTCCATTATAAATGGGTTATATGGCTGTGTTGAAGGGCCTTGAGTCTACACTGCCATATAATCCAGTGCAAATCAGATCATCTGTGGAAGAGGCCAAAGTGAGGCCTAACTCGGCCTGTCCCCTGGGCTGAGTGGGTTGCTAGGAGACCAAGTGGGTAGAGATTAGTCCTCTAACTGGCAGCAATTGGATAAAAACAATTAATCCTCTTCCTCTAATTAGGACTTTACTTTACTTTTCTTTTTGTTGTATCACCAAAACATCATGTTATACAACAAATTTGACAGAAAAAGTAGTTCAATATGCAGTAATGCTACGTAGCAATTACTGTATTTACAATTTTAGCACCAAAATATCACGATGTATTGAAAACATTGACTACAAAAATGTGTTGGATAATCCAGAATGTTGGATAAGCGAATGTTGGATAAGTGAGACTCTACTGTATTTGCTCATGGCTTAAAAGGAGCTCTCCAAGGTGCTGCTGCTGAGGGTCAAAGTACTTGCACCACCTTGGAGAGCTCAATGAAAGCACCCAAAACCTTATGGGGTTTAGTCCAAACTTCAATGATGGTCATGCTGCTAGATATGAATGCTGGGATTTCCAGCAGCTTACATTTACTGGGAAGCTTTGTAGCATCTTGTCGGGGAAAGATCCACTTTCCAGGCCTTGTTCAACAAATAGCTGCTCATTCCACAACTCCTTTGATATTTGCCCTTTTTTTCTTTCCGTCTCTCTCTCTGCAATTATCTCCACTCCCTGCTCTGACTCCAGGGCCGGCCATGTTTCCTGTTGGGGGGAAGGAGAGCTTGTTTCATAAGGTTCCGTGTTGCCACTTTCTCCTTTTTAATGAGATTAATGTGACTTGATACAATGCGACGGAGCAAACCTGAAATAACCCAGCATCATGGCGAGCGGCAGGGACAGGAAAGGAGGCCGAGGAACCAGTTGGCGGCATGCAACTCGGATGAACTCATAAAAAACTAAGGCACCCAAGAGCTTCCTCCCAATTTACATCCCAGGGGTTTGGGATACGTAGTTCTCCAGAGGTTATCATGTTGTAGCTGCCATCAGCACTAGCAAGCATTTCATAAGGGTGCATTTATACTATAAACCAGGCATTTGCCCCATTTGTGTTCTTTAATATGCATACATACACATATACATTCAGATTCCTATATTTGTAAGTTCAACCTACTGTATTGTAATCATTGTACTATGTATTTTAATATAGAAATTAAAATTAAAATTAATTAATTAATATAGATATTAAAATTAAAATTCCCCGGTGGCGAAGTGTGTTAAAGCGCTGAGCTGCTAAACTTGCAGACCGAAAGGTCCCAGGTTCAAATCCCGGGAGCGGAGTGAGCACCCGCTGTTAGCTCCAGCTTCTGCCAACCTAGCAGTTCGAAAACATGCCAATGTGAGTACATCGAACATTTTTTGATTTACTGCCCAGCATATGCCGAACTTCGACACAGATATTTACATCCATTACTATCTAATTTTAGGTCTCCCAACAGAAATGATCTTCTGACAGTCCTCTTGCAAGGACAAGAAAGATCCACCATAATTAGAGTCAGCCTCTTTACCCTGAAAGCTATCAAGAAAAGAGCACATTTCCTGAAAGAAGAAGAATCAGGAAAATAAGATTTTGTCAGCAAACAGATGGTCAGCTGCCTGTCCTCCCATCCTTTTTGCCTTGTTTTTATTTATGTTGCACTTTGAAATGGTCATAAAACTGGTCAAACAAATAAATTATTATTATTATTATTATTATTATTATTATTATTATTATTATTATGCCAATGTGGGTAGATCAATAGGTACCGCTCCGGTGGGAAGGTAACGGCATTCCATGCAGTCATGCCTATGGCCACATGACCTTGGAGGTGTCTACGGACAACGCTGGCTCTTCGGCTTAGAAATGGAGATGAGCACCAACCCCCAGAGTCAGACATGACTGGACTTAACGTCAGGGAAAACCTTTACCTTTTATATATATATGTAATGTGTTTTGACTCTGTTGTACCCTGCCTCTAACCGTGAGGAGTGGCAAATTAATAATAATAATACCGTATATACTGAAGTATAAGCCAACCCGAATATAAGCCGAGGCACCTAAATTTACCACAAAAAAACTGTGAAAACATTTACTCCAGTATGAGCCGAGATACCAATAAAATTACATTAACTGAGGCATCAGTAGTTTAAATGTTTTTGAATATTTGCATAAAGTTCAAATTTAAGATAAGACTGTCCAACTCTGATTAAATCATTATTTTCATCTTCTTCAATGTAAATGTGCTTATGTATCCTTTCAATAATAAAAGAGTGAAATAATAAATGTAATAATAAAAATAATAAATGCAGTAAAATAATAAATGTAATAATAAATAGAGTAAAATAATAAATGTATTAATAATAACCCGAGTATAAGCCGAGGAGGGTTTTTCAGTCCTAAAAAAGGGATGAAAAACTAGGCTTATACTCGAGTATATACAGTAATAATAATAATAATAATAATAATAATAATAATAATAATAATAATAATAATATTTTGTCAGCTACTTGAGTCTTCTTTAGCAGAGATAAAGTGGGATATAAATACTAATACTAGTAAGTAGAGTTCTGCCTTCATTGGGAATGATTTTAGTAATATTTTCTGTGTTTCCTCATGTATTCTTTTCCAAATATTTATTGTTTCCTGGCAGGTCCACTAAATATGGAAGTAAGTTCCTTCTTGTTTATTGCATTTTCAGCATTTATTTAGAGTATTTTTATACATTATTCCTAATTTTGGGGGGGGGGGGGGTTATATGCCAACGGTGAAACATTTTAAGCCAATTTTCTTGTAAATCTGAAGCGTACATGTACTTTAATTTTTTATTCCAAATTGTTTACCACTCCGACATCATAATTGGGTGTCCCAAATTTTTGGCCCATTTTACCAAGCAATTTTTGACATTTTCTGAGTCTGTTGACAATTCTAATAACCTTTTGTATATCTTGGTGATTTCTTTTTTATCGACTCAAGTTGCTCCTGACATGAAAAAAAAAGTCCCAAAAGTTTTCTTTCTCGTTAAAGCCTATCCGCTTGTCTTTCCCAAATTGTTCTTTCATGTTTCATATATATTGTATGAAACTCTTCTAAGGGATTGGTCTAACCTCCAGTTTGCTAGTAAAAATGAATGACAGTGTTGCGAAAGGAGGCATGTCAGCAATATGGAAAGTTTGAAAAGCTCTGATAAAGATGGTTCTCGCTGCTCCTCCGTCTGTTCGGCTCCAGATTTTCTGAAAAGGGAAAGAGACATTTGGGCAAATCTCTGGAGCTGTGATGCCTCCCATCATATGGAGCCCTGTTTTCATTATTGTTTTTACCGCTGATAAAAGGCCCAATGTAAACCTTACGTGGTCTGCGTTTGCAGATGTTCGAAGGCAGCCGAGAGGAAACGCTGCCCGTCTTTCCTCATTTGGCATCTCACTGGGGTCGTTCCTGCAACGAAATTAATTAGCTCTATGGAGAGATGGGGCAAAGTGAACTTTTGGCTTTTGGAGAGCTTGTTCTTCAGGGGAAAGAGCTGCCTTTCCATGGATGCTATCTTCCTTCCTCCTGAAATATTGCCAACTAACTGCTACATTTCTGCAGATGACTATTGCTTTTGGGGACCTTGCCAAGCTTTGACTGAACATTTGGTGGACCCAACCTAAACTTCCTGGGAGAGTTATAATTTGGGGATGCGCATCTGGTTGCAAACACATAGAAGTGAGACATTTCAGAAACAGATCTCCAACGGAGGAGAGCCAGATTGTGCTTGTTGTCCGCACGTCATTTCTGATTTATAGCAACCTTAAGATGAACCTTAAGATGATTATGGGTTTCCTTTTTTTAATAATTAATTTTTATTTACATACATTAACAACTTTCAGTAAAACCAAACACAAAAGCAATGAACATTTTACAAACACATAACCCCATCACCAAGGCCCGAACAAGTATCACTTCCTTTACCATAAGATTTATAAGTCAGCCATTAAACAAATGTCAAATCCAAAATTCCTGACCAACACGATTGTATTGTTTTCCTTTTTCACTTTCTAGAACATATTTAATAAAAACTGACCAGTAAAAATCAAAATCAGATCTATTAGTTTTCCCCCAAACAGCCTCATTTCCATTGATAATTTATCATTTAAGGCTACATTCCAGACCTCCCCATACTATCTGGTTACTATCTTCCAATTCCTTGCAATTACAGTAGAGTCTCACTTATCCAAGTTAAACGGGCCGGCAGAAGCTTGGATAAGCGAATATCTTGGATAATAAGGAGGGATTAAGGAGAAGCCTATTAAACATCAAATTAGGTTATGATTTTACAAATTAAGCACCAAAACATCATGTTATACAACAAATTTGACAGAAAAAGTAGTTCAATACGCAGTAATGTTATGTTGTAATTACTGTATTTACGAATTTGGCACCAAAATATCACGATATATTGAAAACATTGACTATAAAAATGGCTTGGATTATCCAGAGGCTTGGATAAGCGAGGCTTGGATTAGTGAGACTCTACTGTATAGGTCTCACCACTGTGAGTAAGATCATCACCAATTCTTTCTTTT
Source organism: Anolis carolinensis (assembly GCF_035594765.1). Lineage (NCBI taxonomy): Eukaryota > Metazoa > Chordata > Lepidosauria > Squamata > Anolidae > Anolis > Anolis carolinensis. The sequence continues at coordinate 16,881,238 of NW_026943823.1, forward strand.
CCATTTCTACATTCAACTTTGTGGCATCCGTTAATAATACCAACCTAGCATCCAGAGTGACGTTTGTTCCTATAATGTTACTGATTTCTATAAATATGTTGTTCCAAAATCTCTTCAACTGGGGGCATTCCCACCATAGATGAAAATATGTCCCTTTGTGCATGCCACATCTCCAACAGAGATTACTTTGCTTCCTATAAATCTGGTGTAGTTTAACCGGCGTGGTATACCATCTCCATATGACTTTATATACATTTTCTTTTAATCTTATTGACAAATTCTTAACCACTGATTAAAGTCAACCTTAAAAACTGTGGCATAGACACTGAGAACGGGGAAGCCCTGGCCATTGAATGCTCTAATTGGAGGTCAGCTGTGACCAGCAGTGCTGCGGAGTTCGAAGAGGCACGAATGGAAGGCTTAAGAGAGAAATGTGCCAAGAGGAAGGCCCGTCAAGCCAACCCTGACCGGGACCGCAATCCACCTGGAAACCGATGTCCTCACTGCAGGAGAATATGCGGGTCAAGAATTGGTCTCTTCAGCCACCTAAGAACTCACCCCAAGACATCAGAAATGGAAGACAATCTTCCTCGAACTACAAGGGATCACCTTGTAGTTCGAGTGATGAACTTAGTAAGTAAGTAAGTAAGATGAAGGTACGTTCAAAGGAGGTTTTCCCTTTGCCTTCCCAAAATGGGTTTCCATGGCTGAGCGGGGATTCAAACCTTGTACTGCATGAAGAGGGTACGTTTTGTTGTCGAAGGCTTTCATGGCCAGGATCACATGGCCGGGACAATTTCAATAGAAAGGAGGAAACCATGAAAATGAACAAAATCTGGCTACCAGTATTTAAAAAACTCCAAAATCAGAACAGTAAATAAGAAGCAACACTCTAAAAACAGAAGAATTCTAGACATGAATCCATCAGGAACAGCTAATGACTCTGAACAAAGGATTCCCTCAGGCCGGGAGGTAAAGCTGGGAAGGCCATTTAATGCTAATCAAGGTGATTAATTACAACATTCACACTGGCCTCCAACAGACAAGAGTTCTTTTCCCCACCCAAAATCTTCCACAGATATATAAACCTCCCTTGCTTAGTTTCTCCATATACCTCACAACCTCTGAGGATGCCTGCCATAGATGTGGGTGAAACGTCAGAAGGGAATACTTCTGGAACATGGCCATACTTCCCGGAAAACACACAACAACTCAGGGTACATTTTATTGCTTTTAAGGTTATGAGTCACTTTGGGTATCAGTCCTAAGAGAAAAGAGGGGTACAATTAATAATAATAATAATAATAATAATAATAATAATAATAATAATAATAATAACGATCTGCCAACTGCAAAAGGCCACCCTGCTGGGATCTGCGCGCATCATCCGAAAATACATCACACAGTCCTAGACACTTGGAAAGTGTCTGACTTGTGATTTTGTGATATGAAATGCAGCATATCTATCTTGTTTGCTGTGTCATAATAAAATAATAATAATAATAATAATAATAATAATAATAATAATAATAGACACTTGGGAAGTGTTCAACTTGTGATTTTGTGATACGAAATCCAGCATATCTCCCTTGTTTGCTGTATCATACAATAATAATAATAATAATAATAATAATAATAATAATAATAATAATAATGTGATGATGATGATGATGATGATGATGATGATGATGATGATGATGATGATGATGATGATGCTATTTTCCAACCAGGGATGGAACTGAGGAGGGCAGATTGGCTTCTGTATTTACAGCCCTTGCCATGCCTTGATCTCTCCAGGGAACGGACTTTATTAGCATTATCTTCAGTTCTAATGAGCTTCATTTCCATTCCCATCACTAAACCAATTTTCGGAGCTTAATAAGGGACATTCTTTCCAGTTGTATTTGGAGCTAATTGATTTACTTTATGTGTTTCTCAGTCTCCAACTAACAACTGCCATGCCGTGCCGAGGAAGGGTTGGAGGTGAATTTGCTTCGATATTTCCAATATGTATATTAAAAAATATATCCACTTCTGGTTTCCCAAAATGGGTCCTTTGGGAAGGGAGGACTGCAAGCAATGAAAAGGCAAAAGGCCCTTTCTGTTGGAGAGGCTTCAACACATTGTAGAGGTTCTTTAAAGTTCGGACTAAATCCTGAAGCACATTGGCCAGTTTGGAGTTGCCATGCCCTATAAAGCATCTATTAATAATCCCAATGCTTACTTCTGGACTACATATATTAAGAACAGATTAGAGCCCTCCCAAGAGATAATGAAAACCATTGTCAATAATAATAATAATAATAATAATAATAATAATAATATATTATTATTATTATTATTATTATTATTATTATTATTATTATTATTATTATTATTCTGCCCTGGCAGAATATGTAAAGCAAAGTGAAGAACCTGCTTTGATTGAAGTCAAAAATCAGAAACTCCTCAAAGCACAGCAGAAAAAAAACCAGTACAAGAAAACTGCACTACAAACTAGAGCTGACAGTTGGCACAACAAAACATTGCATGGAAAGTTCCTTGACAAAATTGAAGGAAAAGCTGATAAGGAGAAGACCTGGCTATGGCTCAGGAATGGGACCCTGAAGAAGGAGACAGAAGGCCTGATCCTTGCAGCCCAGGAGCAAGACATCAGGACAAAGGCAATTCAGGCCAAGATCGAAAAATCAGCTGATGACCCAAAATGCAGACTGTGCAAGGAAACCGACAAAACCATTGATCATATCCTCAGCTGCAGTAAGAAAATCGCACAGACTACAAACAGAGGCACAACTATGTGGCCCAAATGATTCATTGGAACTTATGCCTCAAGTACCACCTTCCAGCAGCAAAAAACTGGTGGGATCACAAACCTACAAAAGTGTTGGAAAATGAGCACGCAAATATAGTGTGGGACTTCCGAATCCAGACTGACAAAGTTCTGGAACACAACACACCAGACATCACAGTTATGGAAAAGAAAAAGGTTTGGATCATTGATGTCGCCATCCCAGGTGACAGTCGCATTGACGAAAAACAACAGGAAAAACTCAGCCGCTATCAGGACCTCAAGATTGAACTTCAAAGACTCTGGCAGAAACCAGTGCAGGTGGTCCCGGTGGTGATCGGCACATTGGGTGCCGTGTCAAAAGATCTCAGCCGGCATTTGGAAACAATAGACATTGACAAAATCACGATCTGCCAACTGCAAAAGGCCACCCTGCTGGGATCTGCACGCATCATCTGAAAATACATCACACAGTCCTAGACACTTGGGAAGTGTTCGACTTGTGATTTTGTGATATGAAATCCAGCATATCTATCTTGTTTGCTGTGTCATACAATAAAATAATAATAATAATAACTTCATTTTTATACCCCACCCCATCTCCCCAAAGGGCGGCTTACATGGGGCCACACCCAGGCAAAAAGATTGTTGCAAAACAAGGCTATAAATAATAATTCAAGAAAGCATGAGGCACAAAACAAGGTTCCATTAATGCATGACAAAGTCCCCAGAACATGAATACACCAAGGCTGCAAGATAATCCGGGAAAGCAAGAGCTGGATTCTTGACTCAAACGAGAAGTTGCTTTGACAAAGATTTATCTCTCAGCACACTCTTTTAATACCCTTTGCATAGCATGAATGCATTTCTTTGGCCTCTGACCTCCCTCTTGTTTGCTATTCTAGCACTCCTGCGAATCCTGAATTCCAAACGGCCAGCTCGGTCCAAAGATGCTGTTTCGTCAAGTCCAGCCAGATCGTTAGCATTAGCGTCTGTCTGCATGCTATCAGACTGGGAGCTGTCCTCCCTTTGCACCTGGCTAGCTTCAGTATCATCTTCAGAATCATCAACACCATTCCCTGCTGTGGGAAAGCCTCCCTGCTCCTCATCTTCCACAGCAAGAACACTCTGAATCTGAATCCCATAATTCCCATCAGAGTAATCTTGAACCTGAATCTCATCATCTTGAACCTGAATCCCATAATCCCTATCAGAGTCACTCTGCGGCTCTAGCTGAGTCACAGCAAAACCCTTTCAAAGTTTTAACCCCCAGGATTCCACAGCTATGGTAATTAAAACTGTGTCAAACCGCATTAATTCCACAGTGTAGATGGATTCTAGGAGAAGAAACAGAGTTTGCCCCCATGTAGGGACAGATGCCACATTTCAAGGTGACGGGGACTAAAATTGCTACAATCCACATGAGCAAGATGTCCGGAAAAGTGACCTGCGAATTAATGCTGTTATTTATATCCCTTCTCATTATCATCCTCAGTTTGACATCCCCGACAGAGGCTAATTTCTTTTCTTTTTTTTAAACCCAATTCCTTTTGTCGAGATTGAAGCGGCTGCCTGTGTCACTCCATTTGTGATTAGATTTCTTTTTCTTTTTAAAAATAAAACTCTAATTTTTTTTTGTTAAAGGGCCGAGGCAAAACAATGCCGCCTGACATCCCTTACTCAGCGCCAAAGCCCCGGATGCGAAAACCCATTCATGTTCAATCGGAAGGAACAATGGAGAAATTACATGCTTGATTCTCCTCCTTCGCCTTCCTTTTTGATCTTCAATATTAGATTGCTGTAATTGGGTTTTCGTCCTCACATCGCATGCACCATGAAGGCAAAGGCAGGAAAGGGGAGAAAAAATCCATAGCTGTGTTATTTTTAAAACTTTTGAACCATAACCAGGTAGGAGCAGAGTGTGGATGATGGGAAGTGTCCTTCTGGTGAGGAAATCCCATATTGGACAGATGGCAAGCTCTTTAACCCCAGCTGTTGAAAGTTTAAAGTAAGGTCACAACAACTTTTGTCATAGAACTCCAATATGCTGATGATAACGTAGTCTGTGCTCATTCAGAGGCAGGCCTACAAGCCACTTTAAGCACCTTTGCAGAATCCTATGAAAAGCTTGGCCTCTCACTGAACATTGAGGAAACCAAAGTGCTCCTCTCTCAGCAAAAAGCAGCAACCAATCACTCTGCAAGGCCAGAAATAAAGCCTAAGGGTGTAATGCTAGAAAATGTTGACAATTTCTGCTACTTTGCAGCCATCTCTCCACAAAATTCGACATTGACACCAAAATATAGCACTGCCTGAGCTCTGCGAGTGCAGCATTTTCTTGAAAGAAGCCAAGACTGTTTGAGGATCAGGACATTCATACTACCAAGATGCTTGTTTATAAAGCTACTAGCTGTGCCCAGCCACGCATTGCTGTGGCTTATGGGAATGCTTTGTTGGCCAGGTGGAATAGCAGTGAATAGCCTTGCAGCCTCAAAAGCCTGGACCCTGGCTGTACCCCGGCACCATTGTGGCTGAGTGTGGTTTTCTTGTACTGATGTTTGTCTGCTGTGTTATATTATTATTATTATTATTATTATTATTATTATTATTATTATTATTATTATTATTAAACTGCCAGCAGCACGTGGAAAGGAATGAGGAAGGACAGTACTTGGTGTCACTAGTGGACGGTGAAGCAACAGCTCCCCCTGTGGCCGGAATCGAGCATACCCTCATGAAGCTGGAAGTGTCAAATTGCCTCTGTGTGTGTCTATAGTGTATGTTGTTTGTCTGATGGCATTGAATGCTTTCCATATATATGTGCATAGTAATCCACCCTAAGTCCCCTTTGGGGTTAGAAATAATGGCAGAATATACATACTGTAAATAAATAATAATAAAGCCTTTCACCTTCTGAAATGTGCCGGTGCCTCTCCAAACGTCAAATCCCAGCATCAAAGCAAGGCAGTTAAAGTGGTGTCACGGTGCATTCATTCCACATTGTAGATGCAGTTGAAGTGGAGTCAAGCTGCAGCACAGACACACTTGGATACACTGATTTCCATATACCGTGTTTCCCCAAAAATAAAACAGTGTCTTATATTAATGTTTGCTCCCAAAGATGCTCTAGGTCTTATTTTCAGGGGATGTACAGTAGTTGTCATCACAAACCAGCATAACCAGACAAACTGTGGATCCTATCAAGAATTTCTTGTTACTACCAATATTTCCATGTACAACACTTTATGGTACGTACATTTACCGATCCTGCATGCTCTGGTGCTCTGTTCGGCGGGCATGCTTCCAAACAAAAACATTTCTAGGTCTTACTTTCGGGGGAGGCCTTATATTTAGCAATTCAGCAAAACCTCTACTTTTATTTTATTTCGTGTCAAAAGCATTGTACAACAAATACATTTCAAATAATTGGGGGGGGGGGAGGAAAAAAAAGAAATCACAAGCAACTAAATAGTTTTGGACCAAAAGCGGGCAACAGCAACCGCATTGTCTGTAGCTTTAAACAACTCCTCCTCCGTACATGAGGCAGGGCATTGTGGGCAAGCATACATATGCGGAGTTGTTTGTTCAGCTCCACAGTCACACAAGGTGGAGGATTCCTCCAGGTAGTGCCACCTTGCCAAGTTGTCTTTTGATCTGCCCACTCCACTTCTGAGTCTGTTCAGGGACTTCCAAGTTGCCCATTCTTGGTTTGCCCCTGGAGGAAGACCCTCATGGGGGGGGGGGCATTCAGTTAGAATTGCCTAGTTTAGCAGCCCAGAGGAATACTTTTGCTTTTGCTGGGGGACATCAAGAGGAGTGGTGGTTCTCATGAAGCCCTTCCTTGATTTGAATCTGGTGTTCACAGTGTTCAACCTTATTCCTCTCACAGTTAGTAGCAACTTCCCGTCGCACGTCAGGAGGGGCAATGCCAGCTAACTTGTAGAGTTTATCAACAGGTGTAGGTTTAAGGCATCCTGTGATGATTCTGCATGTTTCGTTTAGTGCTATGTCCACCTGCTTTGCATGGGCAGACTTGTGCCAAACAGGACAGGCATACTCTGCAGTTGAGAAAGACAAGGCCAGGGCTGATGTTCTTACTACTTGTGGGTCTGCTCCCCATGCGCTGCCAGTCAGTTTCCGCAGGATCTTGTTGCGTGCAGCTACTTTGTGCTTGCTGTTCATGCAGTGTTTCCTATATGTTAGTGTTCGGTCTAAGGTGACACCAAGGTATTTAGGATGGAAACAGTGTTCAAGCTCTTGGCCTTCCCAAGTAACTTTCAGTTTCCTGTTGGCTTCGCGGTTACGTAGGTGGAAAGCACACACTTGTGTCTTGGCAGGGTTAGGCTTCAGGTGGTTCTCTTTGTAGTAGCTGGAGAGATCTTTCAAGGCATTGGTGAGTTGCTTTTCAACTGTTTCAAAATCCTTTGCTTGTGTTGTAAGGCCAAGGTCATCAGCATATATAAAGCTCTATGTGAGTGGTGGTTGTGGCTGATCGTTTGTGAAGATGTTAAATAAGGTCGGTGCAAGGACGCTGCCTTGGGGTAAACCATTCTTTTGCCTCCTCCATCTGCTTTTCCGGCCCTGAAACTCCACATAGAAACTGCGGTTTTCTAAGAGGGTCTGGACAGTTTTTGTAAAGTCAAAGTCCCGGGTGATATGGTAGACTTTATGCAGCATTTTTCTATGTTGCACCGTGTCATAGGCTGCCGTAAGGTCCACAAAGACTGTTCCCGTAATGCAGCCTTTCTCGTAGCCTTCCTCGATATGTTCAGTCAGATGAAGAATTTGACCTGTACAGTTTTTCCCTGGCCTGAAACCTGCTTGTTGTGCAATAAGCTTGGGTTCGATAACAGGTCCTAGTCGATTTAATAGCATCCTCTCATAGACTTTATATAGATGACATAAGAAGGAGATTGGTCGGTAGTTCCTGGCATTGGAGGCATCTTTACCAGGTTTTAAGATGGCAATTATCTTAGTTTTCCTCCATGCTCTGGGAATCTGTTTGTGTGCCAGGCATTGATTGTAGAATTTCAAAAGCCAGTTTTCAGCTTTGGGGCCCAAGTGTTTGATTTGCTCCATCATCAGGTCATCTAGGCCAGGTGCTTTACCAGTCTTACATCGCTTGATGGCTTCTCTGAGTTCTTTCAGGTTTAGAGGAGAAGACAACTGGTGGGTTTCAAGTTCTGGCACCCTGTTGATTTTCATCTTTATTCTGCTGCAGTTGGTTTTCCCATTCTGAATTAGCTGGTGAGCTATCTGGTCTGGTGTCACGTTCGCGTGTCCAGGGTTGACCAGAGGGTCGCTATCCAGGCGTCTCAGCAATTGCCAGGCTTTTCGACTACTCTTGGACATGTCCAGGTTCTCAAGCAGCTCTATCCAACGGTCTTTCTTAGCATTAGCTAAGGCTGTAGATAGTTTTTGGCCTGCTGCTATAGTCCCATCACTGTATGGGTTCTCTTGAAATAATCTGAGATATTCTTGTAGCTGATTTAGTGATTCTTCGTTTAGGCCTGGTAGGTAGCTTGTGCAAAACCTCTACTAGGTCTTATTTTCAGGGTATGTCTTATTTTTCCATGAAGAAGAATTCACATTAATTGGTGAACAAAAAAAATGAACATTTATTATATACTGTACAGTAGTTGTCATCACAAACCAGCATAACCAGACAAACTGTGGATCCTATCAAGAATTTCTTGTTACTACTATTATTTCCATGTACAACACTTTATGGTACGTACATTTACCGATCCTGCATGCTCTGGTGTTCTGTTCGTTGGGCATGCTTCCAAACAAAAACTTTGCTAGGTCTTACTTTCGAGGGAGGCCTTATATTTAGCAATTCAGCAAAACCTCTACTAGGTCTTATTTTCAGGGGATGTCTTATTTTAGGGGAAACAGGGTAGTGCTTTGGAGAGTGCCTTCTGAGCTCAGATTAAAACCTGGAGTGGGCTTCCTGCCCCACTGACCCAGAAACCGCAGTAGAGCTTCTGCACAAAATCCAAAAATGGCGCAACCCAGCATTTGGAAGGAAAGTGGACCGATTAGAATGAAACCCGCTTCTCGTCTTCTGCTTCCGTCCTGATATGCAAAGCGGCTCCTCACCTCAATAGCCGCCACGAAAGTTACTTAGCAACCCCACTTTGCCGGAGCTGTTTAATCACCTTCTGATAACCATTCGGTGCTTGTAGCTTCGAGGAGGAACATTATTCTTTCAGGAGCTTTATGTCATTACGGGGCGAGATGATTAGGTTTGGAAGCGAGCGAGGCTCTCATCATCGTTTTCATTAACAGGGTGAATGATAGTCTCCAAATACAATGCAAAAATAAGGCAAAGACGCAAGCTCTAGAGCAGGCATGGGCAAACTTGGGCCCTCTGGGTGTTTTGGACTACAACTCCCAGCATTCCTAACAGCCTCAGGCCCCTTCCTTTTCACCTTCGGCCGCTTAAGATTGAACTTCAAAGACTCTCGCAGAAACCAGTGCAGGTCGTCCCAGTGGTGATCGGCACATTGGGTGCCTTGCCAAAAGATCTCAGCCGACATTTGGAAACAATAGACATTGACAAAATCACGATCTGCCAACTGCAAAAGGCCACCCAACTGGGATCTGCATGCATCATCCGAAAATACATCACACAGTCCTAGACACTTGGGAAGTGTTTGACTTGTGATTTTGTGATATGGAATCCAGCATGTCTATTTTGTTTGCTGTGTCATAATAAAATAATAATAATAATAATAATAATAATAATAATAATAATAATAATAATATCAGAGTGAAATAATAAATGTATTAATAATAATAAAAATAGAGTAAAATAAATGTAATAGTAGCAACAATAACAGAGAAAAATAATAAATGTGATAATATCAATGATAATAGAGAAAAATAATAAATGTACCATATATTCTCGAGTATAAGCTGAACCAAATATAAGCCAACCAGGGCCCTCATCCAAGTATAAGCCGAGTGGGGCTTTTTCAGCTTCAAATTAAGCACTGAAATAATAGGCATATACTTGAGTATATACAATACACACACACACACACACATATATACATACACACACACACACACACAATATAATCTATATATATAAAAGAGTGATGGAATCCTGGCGACCGCCAAAACAACAAAACTAAACACCCCACAACCTCGAAAATTGACAACACAACCCATCATCAACGCCTGTAGGTTGATACAACAAAAGGAAAAGAAAAATAAAGTCCTAATTAGAGGGAGAGGAATAATTGTTTTTATCCAATTGCTGCCAGTTAGAAGGCTAAGCTCTGCCCACTTGGTCTCCTAGCAACCCACTCACCCAGGGGACAGGCAGAGTTAGGCCTCACTTATACCTCTTCCACACTGCCTATAAAATACAGATTATCAGATTTTAACTGGATTAGATGGCAGTGTAGACTCAAGGCCCTTCCACACAGCTATATAACCCATTTATAATCATATATTATCTGCTTTAACTGGATTATCTGGACTCCACACCTTTACCCTTTACCTTAATTATCACCAATTCCTCAATACTTTATTTCCCATACCACCATACTTCGCCACAGCAACGCGTGGCAGGGAACAGCTAGTATTATATAAAAGTGAGGAATACTTTGTTTTATCAGCTTCTTCTGAGCTTTTCCTTGGTAAACAATGCATGCAAATGATCTTTGGGAGCTTCCTTGTCTTTCTCTCCTTTTTGCAGGTATTGAATAGGCCTCTGGGTGCCTTTAAATCCACCTGCAAAGCTAAGCGCTGTCTGCTTAAAGGGGAATAATGTGTCCCTCTCTGTAACGAAGGAAAGGAATTATTAATGCAAATGGCTCCCTTTTCAAGGCGAGCACATCATGTCACTGTAAGGAGAGAGAGAGATGATTCGGGCAAGAGCGAAACGTTTGCCAGACTTTTCAAGGGAGCAAGACAGAAATAAAGGCATTGCTTCCCAAAATTAAGTTTTGCCCTTCTAATTTTTTCCTGGGAACTCCTTCAGGAGAGAAAAGTGGGATACTAATAGTAAAGGTAAAGGTTTTTCCCTGACGTTAAATCCAGTCATGTCTGACTCTGGGGGGTTGGTGCTCATCTCCATTTCTAAGCCGAAGAGCCGGCGTTGTCTGTAGACACCTCCAGGTCAGTGGCCGGCATGATTGCATGGAGCGCCGTTACCTTCCCGCCGGAGTGGTACCTATTGATCTACTCACATTGGCATGTTTTCGAACTGCTAGGTTGGCAGAAGCTGGAGCAACAGCGGGCACTCGATCCGCTCCCAGGATTTGAACCTGGAACCTGTCGGTCTGCAAGTTCAGCAGCTCAGCGCTTTAACACACTTCGCCACCGGGGCTCCTTATAAACTATTACTGCCCTTTGAATTCAGTTTGCTGGAATGGTAGAATAGAGGAACCAGGACATCTGAAACCCAACAGAGGAAAGCTCACAACCTCTGAGGATGCCTGCCATAGATGTGGGTGAAACATCAGGAGAGAATGCTTCTGGAAAACACACAACAACCCAGAGGAAAGCGGTGCCACTTTCTATGGCATACAAAGCCTTGCCATCGGCTGCGCATTCGTTCCTTGCTGCCAAGGAATTAGTCTCCAGTGTTAATATTGTATGTTTTATGTTGATTTTAACGATTGTTTTTACTGTAATTGATGTTTTTATTGGATAACTGTTTTATTGCTGTGTTTTGATATTTGATTGTTTTATCGGGCAAGGCCCCATGTAAGCCACCCCGAGTCCCTTCGGGGAGATGGGGCGGGGTATAAAATTATTATTATTATTATTATTATTATTATTATTATTATTATTATTATATATTCGGTTGGAATGTGTTATTCATTCACTGATGCATTCATGTTCATTGTTCTTGGAGGAGACCAAGTCAATTCTGGGATTCGTCTGTACATTTTGCAGCCCAGTTCTGGCATGTTTTGCAGACCGTCCCTGGTGTACCTCGTCCTCGCCTTTCCCCTTTTCCTCACGTCCGCACTGAAACAAAGCCTGATCAGCGCATCACTGAAGATCAAGCCTTGTCGGGTCGCATCACGTCGTCCGGCGCTCTCTCCGGCGGAGGGACCAGATCGGCTGCGACATCCGTGTCACTCCAGATCAGCTTCCAAAGAGGATGGCAGGTTGCTCTTCCCACCAACTGAAACAAAAGAGAAAACAGAAAATCTAAGAGTCGGAAGGGACCTCCAAGGGCCATCCAGTCCAATCCAATTCTGCCAGGCGGGAAGACACCATTCGAGCCTTCCCGACAGATGACCATCCAGACTCTGAAGCAATGTTGATTTATTTATTTATTTCCAACATTTATATCCCGCCCTTCTCACCCGAAGGGACTCAGGGCGGCGTACACAATTGGCAACAATTCGATGCCTACACATAATTAAAACATAACGATAAAAATCCAATTAAAGCAATTAAAACAATATAAAAATATAAGACATATGGCTAAAAATCCGTATATCCAAAATCCTCGTGCTGTAGCCGTAAATCAGTCCGGGTCGTCTTTATCATTTAATCTTCGAAAGCCTGGGCACATAGCCATGTTTACAGGTCTTTTCTAAAACTCAAAATGGTTGGGGCTAACGATCTTCCTAACGTTTTGGTAGGATCTCTTTTCCAGCCACTGGCATTCATTGCTCCCTTGTGCCCTAGGCTTTAAAAAAGCAGAAAACAAGTTTGTCACTTCCCCAATGGGACATCCTTTCCAAAACAGAGGAGTTCCAGACATGGAAACCAGGGGCAGCTAACAAAGGATGCCCCAGGCAGGAAGGAGCCAGGAGATGAAGCTATTCAATGCTAATTAAGGTGCTTATCTTGAAACTGCATCCCAGAATCCTCATCAGAGTTACACAAGGGCTGAGACACAACACAGTGGCCTGTGGAAGTGGGATCCAATTCGAAAGCAGAATTGGTTGCTGTTATTGCTCTCTTTCATTCCCCATAAAAGAAGACACAACTTCGACAATATTGTTCTATATCCTGTGCAAATATGGAGTGTCTGCACTGTTGCAGTATCACACTATCAGGAGCAATAACAGCAACAATGCTGATGCGAATGATGCCATAACAACAATAGAAAAATAAACAAACAAACTATGGTGCAATCCTTTGTGTGTTGGATTATGGGTGTGGAGATCCAGGTCCAAATGCCCGCTCAGTCATGGAGACCCATCAGTTGTGAATCACTGGAGGGAGATAAACCCATCATCGGCTCTTAAAGGAAGGGAAGTGCGGTTTCTCTTCCCCTTCCTTTCCTCTTTTCTCTTCCTTCCCTGGCCAATTGGGGTGTATCTACACCATGAAATTAATGCCATTTGACACCACTTGAACTGCCATGGCTACTACTGCAATATCTGGGTTGCTGTGAGTTTTCTGGGCTGTCTGGCCATGTATCACACCTCAGGTTAGCTTCACTTAGCTAAAGACCCAAGCAACATACAGGAAGTAGTCTTTTGTAGTTTATTTAGAAAATAGGCAAAATATAGTTCATAAAAGGGTAAAAGTTCAGTTCCAAAAGAAAGGTACAAAACCAAGGCTGTAAGCAATAAGTCCATAGAAACATAGAGCACAAAACAAGATTCTTTCCGTAGAAACCAAAAGTCCCAGAAACAGAATATATCCACGAGATATTACAGGAAAGCAAAACTTGGCTTCTAGATCAAGCAATGGAGTTGCATTGACAAAGAGCTCTCTGCGAGCAGACTGTTTTAAAAGCATGACATAAAGGCAACTTTGCCCTTTGTTCTCTCGTTTATTGGCTATGCAAAGGCTTCTCCGCAACCCTCTAAATTCTAGTCTCGTAGCCCGATCGAGATCTCTAGATTCAAGGCCACTGAGCTCATTATCAGGCGGCAAAGTGTTATCCTCCCTTTCCACTCCCTGCACCTGAAATTCCTCATTAGAAACAACATCATGATTTATTCCCATGGGAACAACTCCCTGCTCTTCATTTCCCACAGCTGGAATGCTCCTATAATTCCCAGCATCAGAGTCATCCTCAAATTCATCCTGAATCCCATCATTATGCACATATAACCCAGAATCTTCATCAGAATCATGCAAAGGCACATAAGAATGAAGAAGACGGGGCCAGAAAGACATCTTTCCACCATGTCTCCTGTATCAATTTAATGATATAATGATATATCATAATATTATACTATACTAATATTATAATACATTGTATATACATGTAATATTAATAATAATATTATGATGTAATACAATGTAATAATAATTATAATTCACTATTATAATTGTATATTTATATTACATGCAATATTACTAATAATATTGCAATATAGTTGTATAATATAATATATTGTATGTATATATACTTGTAAACCGCCCTGAGTCCCCTTCGGGGTGAGAAGAGCGGTATATAAATGTCACAAATAAATAAATAAATAAATAAATAAATAAATAAATAAGAATCACACAAAGGCAAAGGCTGAGCCACAACACCATGTTCCAGAAGCATTCTCTCCTGATGTTTCACCCACATCTATGGTAGGCATCCTCAGAGGTGTGGGAGAAAATGTTCCAAGAAACATGGAGCCAACAGCCCTCACAACCTCGGAGGATGCCTGCCATAAATGTGGGTGAAACGTCAGGAGAGAATGCTTCTAGAGCATGGCCATATAGCCCGGAAATTTCACAGCAACCCAGTGCTTCCGGCCATGAAAGCCTTCAACAACATACTGCAATGTCGTTTGTCCATTGGAAGCATTGATTTCCATCCATGCATTTGTATGTGCCTTACTTTATCGAAGAAGTTGAGACTTGGCCTAGCAGAAAACAACATCAGAGCTTGCATCCTGGCTTGATATTTTGGAGGAAAATCAGAAGGAAATCGGTGTGATAAACAAGGCGTTTACTCCACAGTTGGTCCGACTGTCCTGTGATCGCATCTTTCGAAGTAGCGGCGAACCAAAATCTGTTGCTCTTAATAGGATTTTGACCCCAGTGCTGAGCAAATCAGAGGCATAAAGAGTAGTTCAAGGAAAGTCTACTGGCCCCCAGGTGAACAGAATCCAGTTGTCTTTCAATCTAAAGTTTAAAAACAAAAGCAAAAGGATTTGAAGCGGGAGGAGGAAAGAGCCAAGGTGTTCTATTCCTTGGATCACGCATCTCATAAAGACAAGAGAAAGAGTCATAAAATATTCATTGGGAAATGTTCTCTCTCTGAAAGATCAGGGGGAGTAAACACAACACGGAGCTGCGCCCATTTTAATCACTTCTGCAACCTGGATCCAAGGAGTCATCTGTACAGTGGAATTAATGCAGTTTGACACCACTATAACTGAGACGGCTCAATGCTATGGGATCTTGGGAGTTGTATTTTCACGTGATCCTTAGCCTTTTTCTGTTGTCAGTTATAATTGAGAAAACAAATACTGTTCGAAATTAGGAAGAGGCTACAATAGTTTGCTATTGTCTGATCCAACTGAGAAGGATAAAAACATTGGGTTGCTGTTAGTTTTCCAGGCATTCCCTCCTGATGTTTCACCCACATCTATGGCAGTCATCCTCAGAGGTTGTGAGGTCTGTTGGAAACTAGACAAGTGGGGTTTAATATGTCTGTGGAATGATGTCCAAAGTGGGAGAAACAACTCTTGTTTGCTTGAGGCAAGTGTGAATGTTGCCATTGGACAGAAATGGCCTTGGAGTTTCAAAGCCTGGCTGCGTCCTGTCTGGGGGAATACTTTGTTGGGAGGTGTCTCTTCCAACTACAGTAGAGTCTCACTTATCCAAAACTCACTTATCCAAGGTTCTGGATTATCCAATGCATTTTTGTCATCAATGTTTTCAATATATTGTGATATTTTGTGCTAAATTCATAAATACAGTAATTACAACATAATATTACTGCGTATTGAACTACTTTTTCTGTCAAATTTGTTGTATAACATGATGTTTTGGTGCTTAATTTGTAAAATCATAACCTAATTTGATGTTTAATAGGCTTTTTCTTAATCCCTTCTTATTATCCAAGATATTTGCTTATTATTATTATTATTATTATTATTATTATTTAATACCCCACCCCATCTCCCCAAAGGGACTTGGGGCGGCTTACATGGGGCTAAGCCCGAACATCAACAATATAAAAACAAAGCAATAAACAAATGAATAAACAGCAACAATAAAACAGGACATAAAAATCACATACAAAACTATAATGATAAAATCTTGGGCTGGCTCCAAAAGGAACTGGGCTGAAAGTGCTTATCCAAGGTTCTGCCGACCCGTTTAGCTTGGATAAGTGATACTCTACTGTATATGATTCTATGATTCTATGAATGCTTCTGGAACATGGCCATACAGCCTGGAAAATTCACAGCAACCTAGTGGTTCCAGCCATGAAAGCCTTCAACAGCACATAAAAACATTGGCTCCCGCTCTTGCTGAGTTAATTCAGTATAAACTATTAAAAGGTAAAGGTTTCCCCTGATGTTAAATCCAGTTATGTCTGAATCTGGGGGTTGGTGCTCATATCCATTTCTAAGCCGAAGAGCCGGCGTTGTCCGTAGACACCTCCAAAGTCATGTGGCCGGCATGACTGCATGGAGCGCTGTTATCTTCCCGCCGGAGCGGTACCTATTGATCTACTCACATTGACATGTTTTCGAACTGCTAGGTTGGCAGAAGCTGGAGCTAACAGAGGGCACTCACTCCGCTCCTAGGATTTGAACCTGGGACCTTTCGGTCTGCAAGTTCAGCAGCTCAGCGCTTTAACGCACTTCGCCATCGGGGCTCCTTATAAACTATTACTGCCCTTTGAATTCAGTTTGCAGGAATGGCAGAAGAATAGAGGAACCAGGACATTTGAAACCCAACAGAGGAAAGCTCACAACCTCTGAGGATGCCTGCCATAGATATGGGCGAAACATCAGGAGAGAATACTTCTGTAAAACACACAACAACCCAGAGGAAAGCTGTGCCACTTTCTATGGCATTCAAAGCCTTGCCATCGGCTGCGCATCCGTTCCTTGCTGCCAAGGAAAGAGAAGAAGAAGAAGGCAATGCATTTTTCATAAGTACTAGATAGAAATTAGCATCAGAAGAATTAATGCTGGTAATAACTGTCAGGAAACACTGAGCAAGGTGTCGGAAACTCCCGGGCGGCTCTATTTACGAGGCCTCCCTGAAGCAGAGCAAGCAAAGCATCAGCCGAGGAGGAAGAAGAAGAAATGTCAGCAATGTCTTGGTTGAGTCCTTGCTTTGGAGGGAAAGGAGGGGTATGGATAAATAGAGAAAGGAGGAGGAAAGAGGAAGGGGAAAAGGAGGAGGAGTGGGGAGGGGAAAGAGAATGAGAGGAAGAGGGGAAAGAAGGGAAAGGGGGAAAGGAGGAGGGCTGTTGTAGCTCAGCAGCAGTCACAGCAGCCAGGGGCTGGTAAGTTCACTGATGCCTTCGAGTAGGCATGGGCAAAGTTGGGCCCTCCGGGTGTTTTCGACTTCAACTCCCACCATTCCTAACAGCCTCAGGCCCCTTCCTTTTCCCCCTCAGCCGCTTAAGCGGAAACTACAGGCCAACAACGTGTCTGCCCACTATGTTTAAACTACTGACTGGCATCATAGCTGACAGAATTCAAGACAATCTTGAAGAAAAAAACATCTTGCCAGATGAACAAGAAAGGCAACAAACGGAAAAGCAGGGACACAAAAGATGAGTTATTAATCGACAAAATGATTCTGGAGAACTGTAAAAACCAAAAAGCTAATCTTCACATGACAAGGATTGACTATGAAAAGGCCTTTGACTCACTCACACAGCTGGATCATCAAGTGCCTGGATGCCATCGGGATTTGTAAAAATGTTGGCGCTTTTATTGAAAACATGATGGAGCACTGGAAAACTGAACTGTTTGTTGGAAATGAAAGCTATGGGCTTGTCAACATCAGAAGAGGAATTTTCCAGGGAGACTCATTGTACCCTTTGCTTTTCATTATTGCCATGATCTCTCTGTCAACAATCTTACAAAAAACAAATCTCGGCTATCAAACATCTAAGAAATCTCACAAAATTTCGCATCTGATGTACATGGATGACCTGAAGCTGCATGGGAAAATGGAAACTGAAATCCAGTCTCTGACCAACATTGTCCGAATTTTTAGCACTGATATCAGCATGGAGTTTGGTTTGGACAAATGTTCGACAGTGGCATTGAAGAAGGGGAAAATCATTAAAAGTGAGGGCATAAATATGCCTAATGGTCAAACAATAAAGTGTCACCAGCCAGAGGCCTATAAATATCTGGGCATATTACAGCTGGAAAACATCAAGCATGAACATGTGAAAACTGTGGTCAGCAAAGAATACACACAAAGGGTCAGAAAAATTCTCAAAAGCAAGCTCAATGGAGGCAACACCATCAAGGCCATAAACACCTGGGCCATACCTGTCATAAGATATACTGCTGGCATCATAAACTGGACACAGATGGAACTGGACAATTTGGACAGAAAAACAAGAAAACTCATGACCATTCAGCATTCACTACATCCTCGCAGTGATGTTGGTCGACTATATCTGCCTAGAAGATCAGGTGGCAGAGGACTCTTACAAGTAAAACAAGCAGTCAAAGAAGAAGAACATGCCCTGGCAGAATATGTCAAGCAAAGTGAAGAACTTGCTTTGATTGAAGTCAAAAATCAGAAACTCCTCAAAGCACAAGAGACAAAGAATCAGTACAAGAAAACTGCACTACAAACTAGAGCTGACAGCTGGCACAATAAAGCATTGCATGGAAAGTTCCTTGACAAAATTGAAGGAAATACTGACAAAGAGAAGACCTGGCTCTGGCTCATAAATGGGACCCTGAAGAAGGAGACAGAAGGCCTGATCCTTGCAGCCCAGGAGCAAGCCATCAGGACAAAGGCAATTAAGGCCAAGATCAAAAAATCAGCTGATGATCCAAAATGCAGACTGTGCAAGGAAACCCACGAAACCATTGATCATATCCTCAGCTGCTGTAAGAAAATCGCACAGACAGACTACAAACAGAGGCACAACTTTGTGGCAAAATTATTCATTGGAATTTATGTCACAAGTACAACCTCCCAGCAGTAAAGAACTGGTGGGATCACAAACCTGCAAAGGTATTGGAAAATGAGCACGCAAAAATACTGTGGGACTTCAGAATCCAGATTGACAAAGTTCTGGAACACAATACATCAGACATCACAGTTGTGGAAAAGAAAAAGGTTTGGATCATTGATGTCGCCATCCGAGGTGACAGTCGCATTGATGAAAAACAACAGGAAAAGCTCAGCGGCTATCAGGACCTCAAGATCGAACTTCAAAGACTGGCAGAAACCAGTGCAGGTGGTCCCGGTGGTGATGGGCACATTGGGTGCCATGCCAAAAGATCTCAGCCGGCATTTGGAAACAACAGACATTGACAAAATTACGATCTGCCAACTGCAAAAGGCCACCCGACTGGGATCTGCACGCATCATCCGAAAATACATCACACAGTCCTAGACACTTGAGAAGTGTTCTACTTGTGATTTTGCGATACGAAATGCAGCATATCTACATCTTGTTTGCTGTGTCATACTATGTTGTTGTGTCAAATAATAACGAGAAGAAGAAGAAGAAGAAGAAGAAGAAGAAGAAGAAGAAGAAGAAGAAGAAGAAGAAGGAGAAGAAGAAGGAGAAGAAGACGATGACGACGACGACTCTGGCAGAAACCAGTGCAGGTGGTCCCGGTGGTGATGGGCACATTGGGTGCCATGCCAAAAGATCTCAGCCGGCATTTGGAAACAATAGACATTGACAAAATCACGATCTGACAACTGCAAAAGGCCACCCTACTGGGATCTGTACGCATCATCCGAAAATACATCACACAGTCCTAGACACTTGGGAAGTGTTCGACTTGTGATTTTGCGATACGAAATCCAGCATGTCTATCTTGTTTGCTGTGTCATAAAATAATAATAATAATAATAATAATAATAATAATAATAATAATAATAATAATAATAGCATCCATGAAATCTCCCTGCCCCATTAAAGTCACACAACTGCAAACGGGAATGCGGCAGCCATGGTGACCTCCAGGTGCCCTCCTTTATTTGAAGACTTGGCATCGGCGGCTGATTCGAGCCCAATTAATTATTAGCATCATAATTAAAGGAGTTATTAGCATTCATAACACTTGACTGGGTTCCTAGGTCTGAAGGCTGTGGAGAGCCCCGTTTGATGGTTCCTGAGAGCAGTAACCATAGGAACTGAGGCGCTGCCAAGAGAAACCTTTCTCCGTAATGAGGGCAACCTCTTTCCTTTTCAAGTGACAGCCAAGTGGCATGCCAAGGCCAACAAGGACTTTCTCGGAAACTGCGAAAGTTTGATGGTTTAGCCACCGAAAGACGGCCAGGATCCATCCATGCGAGGAGATCGTCTGGAACAGTGATGGCCAACCTATGACACGCGTGTCAGCACTGACACGCCTAGCCATTTTTGCTGACAAGCTGCCGCATGCAGATTGATTGGATGACTATGTCTTTTGTGGCCAAATTTGGTGTGATTTGGTCCAGTGGTTTTGTTGTTTACTCCATGGAAATTATGCACATTATATATCTATCTATATATATAAAAGAGTGATAGCATCACGGCGACCCACAAAACAACAAAACTACAGGCCCCCCAACCTCGAAATTTGACAACACAACCCATCATCCACGCCTCTAGGTTGATACAACAAAAAGAAAAGAAAAATAAAGTCCTAATTAGAGGGAGAGGAATAATTTCTTTTATCCAATTGCTGCCAGTTAGAAGGCTAAGCTCCTCCAACTTGGTCTCCTAGCAACCCAATAAAAAATAATAATAAACACTAAAAATTAATACAATAAAATAATATAATAACAGAAAATAACTAAAAATAATACAAGAAAATACTAAAATATAATAAATAAAAATATAACTTACAATAAAATTAATAAAAAATACAAATAATGTCAAATAAAAATTACACAACAATTTTTAACCAATACCACCGCCACTTTGCCACAGCAACGCGTGGCCGGGCACAGCTAGTATATATATAAATGAGTGATGGCATCACGGCGACCAACAAAACAACAAAACTACAGGCCCCCCAACCTCGAAATTTGACAACACAACCCATCATCCACGCCTCTAGGTTGATACAACAAAAAGAAAAGTAAAGTCCTAATTAGAGGAAGAGGAATAATTGTTTTTATCCAATTGCTGCCAGTTAGAGGACTAATCTCTGCCCACTTGGTCTCCTAGCAACCCACTCAGCCCAGGGGACAGGCCGAGTTAGGCCTCACTTTGGCCTCTTCCACAGATTATCTGATTTGCACTGGATTATATGGCAGTGTAGACTCAAGGCCCTTCCACACAGCTATATAACCCATTTATAATGGACTTAATGCCAGGGGAAAACCTTTACCTTTTACCTTAACTACCACCAATTCCTCAATACTTTATTTCCCATACCACCAGACTTCGCCACAGCAACGCGTGGCTGGGTACAGCCAGTATATATATATATATATATATATATATATATATATACACAGTAGAGTCTCACTTATCCAAGCTAAACGGGCCGACAGAAGCTTGGATAAGCGAATATCTTGGATAATAAGGAGGAATTAAGGAAAAGCCTATTAAACATCAAATTAGGTTATAATTTTACAAATTAAGCACCAAAACATCATGTTATACAACACATTTGACAGAAAAAGTAGTTCAATATGCAGTAATGTTATGTTGTAATTACCGTATTTACAAATTTAGCACCAAAATATCACGATATATTGAAAACATTGACTGCAATAATGGCTTAGATTATCCAGAAGCTTGGATAAGCGAGGCTTGGATAAGTTAGACTCTACTGTATATATTTTATATATATATATATATATATATATATATATATATATATATATATATTCTATTATTATTGTAGTATATTATCATATTATTACTATTATATTATTATATTATTCATTGCTCATGACTACATTGAAACTAGAATAGAGAGAAATCAGCATTGAAACTGCAAGAGGTACCATAGATTGTTGTACATGGAAATAATGGTAGTAAATAGTTTTTGATTTATTGAATACAGTTATATATTACAATTATATATTTTTGTTATTTAAACTATACATATTGCGAAATTATGGTTTTTTTCTCGAAGTCACACACCACCCAAGTCATGCTAGGTTTTTTGGTGAATTTTGACACACCAAGCGCAAAAGGTTGCCTATCATTGGTCTGGAATAATTTGTTGAGTGATTCGGAAACCCGGCGTGTCTAGCTAATGCAGAAGGGGAAATCAGGCAAAATCAGATAGAAGGCAAAAACAGAGGTTTTAGTCTCAACGGCCAAAGAGGATGTCAGTGGAGAAGGCACACCAAAGTCCTAATATACCTCAATTTCATTTGACAGCTATTCCAAAAACTTGCTCCAGCTTTGGATTGGCTGAGAAATAATTCTTCCAGGACTAACGCGGGACTGGCACGGCAATTTCCAATTGTTCTGTACTGCTGTGCCTTTCTGTCAAATGTACTATAAATAAATCCATGCGTTCACAGTTGCAAACATGTCAGTTCTTTGGAGAGATGTCTCTGCTGACATCCCCTCTGGCCACTGAGAATAATAAAAGTCTCTGATTTTGCCTTCTAACTCATCTGGATCTCATTTGGTCCTCAGGAAGTTTGGCACGCAAGGCCCCAAACTCGCAATCACATAACAAGTTGACTGGAGAACAGAGTCCCGTGGTTTCACATTTACAATGCGTATTTAAAAAACACAACAGAACTCTATTTTCTTGCCTTTGCAATTGTATTGGAAAATTATATATATATTTAATCTTGTATCTGAAGTGCATTGTCTCTATATTGAATATAGAATTATGTAGTTTAAATATTAGATTTTCAGTCAGCATGCTACTATAAGAGCAGATTGTGTAACAATTAGACATGTCCAAAAAATCGTTTTGAATTGTATATCGGAATTATTTCAGATTGTTCTCGCTTTTTGATACGCATTCCGAGACATTGTCTCACAGCGCAACCAGCAATGTAATTCGAACCATTGTTGGCCCATTCTCTAATTGTCTCTTAATGTTTCGTTAATTTTTTTCCCCCATAACATTTTTAAAATATATTTTTAAAAATATTTTTTTTAAAAATTGTTTCTGCAACCTACCTTGAATGGGAGCTTAGCGCAGCCTAACATGGCTGCCGCTCCCCGGCCAATCAGAAGCTTCCACGATGGAGGTGGGGGCTAACGTCCTCTGAGTCCACATGGAAGATTGCCATACAAGCCCAGTGTGTAGCGATTGCGCATGCACATCCGCCATTTTAGAAACATTTAGAATCATTACGAATTTTCGGAAATATCCGAAATTTTTGGGTGAAAAAATCGGAAATACTTTCTATATCGAAGCGCCAGCACCCCCTACTTTAGAAACAAGAATTGAAACATTTTTTCATCGATCGGACATGCCTAGTAACAATTGTTAAATGAAATGGCATATATTCTGACTTTGCCTTGACAGACATACTATGGCAATATATAGTTGTAATATAGTCCATAATATATATCATGCTCATTATAGTGTGTTGATGGCTGTGTTATGTTTAATGCTCACTCACTTACAGTAATTGTAGTCAATGTCCCATCTCACTATTTGTAAATTATTATTTTTAAATAAATACTGTTGAAAAAGTGGGAGTGCTGTTGTTTTTTAAAAATAGTTCTGATTTATATATTTTCTTCATGAAAACACTAATTTAATATCGACATAACTAGCACTTTTGGCCCAGTTCCTCTGGATCTAATCCAAGATTTTATCATTATATTTTTGTATGTGATTTTTTATGACTTGTTTTTATTGTTGTTTGATCTGTTTTATTGTTTGTTTTTATATTGTTGATGACTGGGCTTGGCCCCATGTAAGCCGCCCTGAGTCCCTTCGGGGAGATGGGGCGGGGTATAAAAATAAAATAATAATAATAATAATAATAATAATAATAATAATAATAATAATAATTATTATTATTATTATTATTATTCTAGGATGGAGAAAAATAAGAGGGGAAGAATATTATCTCTCTGTCGCACCTCAGGATAGCTTCACCTTGCTAGAGACACCAGGCTGTACACAAGACGTAGTCTTTTATAGTTTAAATATAAGAATAATTGCAATGGACTGCAGAGTCCCAGTAAAAGTTCAAAAAAGTATTAATTCAGGTAAAAAGAACTCCATTGTAGACAGAAAGGCTTGGGAGCTGTCTAGTCTACTCTAGACTGGTTTCTAAGGAAAAATAAGAAAGGAAAAATAACAAACATCTAAATAGTTATATCTTGCCAGGAGAGACAGCAAGATGCTTCTTTTTAGCTAGAAGAACAAAGGGAGAAGAGAGAACCAAAATGGTTCCAACCTCATGGTCCAGTTTATTGGGGCCTTAAAAGACATTCTGGCCAATGAGAAGTTAGTGTCCCTAAAGATTCACATTTCTACTGACTTCAAAGTAAGGGATGTGATGTAAACAGGATAGAGTGAAACACAGTAAAGCCTATCTAGGCATGCTTTGGAAACAGGGAAAGGATTCCCTCAATCTATATCATCTATCTGACTACATTTAGACTTGAGTAGTCCAGGGTGATTCCCAACACTGTACACAAGACGTAGTCTTTTATAGTTTATTGAGGAATAAATATAAGAATAGTTCAAAAGAGGTAAAAGTTCAGTTTCAAAATATAGTCACAAAACAAAGCTGTAATTCTTCAATCCATAGAAGCATAGGCATGAAACAAGATCCTTTTAACAAGAGCCAAAGTCCCAAACACAGGAATATATCCAGGCTACAAGGTAATACAGGAACGCAGACTTGATACAGGAAAACTGACTTGGTTCTTGACTCTAGCGAAGACGTTGCTTTTGACAAAGATCTCCGTCCCAGCAAACCCTTTTTAAAAGCATAGCATGAAATCATTCCTTTGCCCTTTGGCCTCTCATTTGTTTGCTATTCGAAGACTCCTTCTCACCCCACGGAATTCCAGACGACTAGCACGATCAAGCTCAGCGGCCCCAGAGTCAAGGCCTCTGAGCCCATTAGTGTTATCAGAGCTACTTTCTGTTTCCAACACCTGAATTCCATCATCAAAAACAACCTCATTAGTTCCCATGGGAGAAACTCCTTGCCCTTCATTTCCCACAGCAGGCACACTCTGCAGCTGAATCCCATCAGAGTCATCCTGAAACTCATCCTGAATCTGATCCTGACTCTGAATACCATCATTATGCACTTGCATCCCAGAATCCTCATCAGAATCACACAAAGGCAAAGACTGAGTCACAACACTGTGGCGGGCTGTGGCGCAGGCTGGTGAGCAGCCTGCTGCAATAAATCACTCTGACCATGAGGTCATGAGTTCGAGGTCAGCCCGTGGTGGGGTGAGCACCCGTCAATTAAAATAATAAAAAAATAGCCCCTGCTCGTTGCTGACCTAGCAACCCGAAAGATAGTTGCATCTATCAAGTAGGAAATAAGGTACCACTTATAAAAAGTGGGGAGGCAAATGTAACTAATTTACGACGTTGGAATGAGGAAGTGCCATCACAGTGGATGATGAAGCAGCTGCTCCCCCCTGTGGCCAGAATCGAACATCCCCTCAGGAGAAGGTTAAATTGCCTCTGCGTCTGTCTCTGTCTCGGTTCTATGTGTATATGGGCATTGAATGTTTGCCCTATATGTATATAATGTGATCCGCCATGAGTCCCCTTCTGGGTGAGAAGGGCGGAATAGAAATACTGTAAATAAATAAATAAATAAACACTCTCCAAGCCTCTCAATGGTGACATTCTTGGGCTGATGGATGGTCTCCATCCAGGATTGGGACTCTCTACCCTGCCAAATAGGTCACCGAAGAAGCATTTTCTACCTCCGTTAACAAACTTCTTTGGCATCCGTTCCAGGAGGTGGCTTTCCATAAATATACTCCACAGCCCTCTGGCAGAAAGCGAAATTAACAGATGGGCTTCGGCTCCGTGACCTTATTACAAGCTCTCTCTTTTTGAGCTCCGTCAGATTAGCCGGGAAGGACATTGTATTTTGCATAAGCAATAATGGAGACCTAGAAGTCATCGTTGATGACAAAGGTAGGAATGCATGTGTCTGGATGTCGCTCCAAGTCAAATGATGGTGATCCCATTAATTTCATAAGATTTTCTTAAGCAAGAGATACCAACAGTCTTTGGCAGAGAAGGCTAAAGCCCTTGCCAAACTGCAAATCCTATGATTCTATAGCATTGAGCCATGGCAGTTAAAGGGGTGCCAAACTGCATTAATTCTTCAGTGTAGACACATCCTTAGAATGGTCTTAACTTAGTCTGGCTTTGTCTTATTTGGCCATATGGTCAAGTTCTGATCTTCAGTGGGAAATGTCCCGCCTCTATAGTCATAGTATTGTTGGACTATAGCATCCATTATGAACTAAACCAAGAGGGAGGAATACTGGGAGTTGTAGTCCAACTACATCTGGAAGGTTGTGTTATTATGACCCTTTTCTGGTGCCTCTGATGTATATTTTGATGTTGGGTGATGATGCGTTCATCTGCATTGTACATTACGTACAGTAGAGTCTCACTTATCCAACATTCGCTTATCCAGTGTTCTGGATTATCCAACTCAGTCTGCCGTTTAGTCATCAATGTTTTTGTACTCAATGTTTTCAATACATTGTGATGTTTTGGTGCTAAATTCGTAAATACAGTAATTACTACGTAGCATTACTGTGTATTGAACTACGTTTTCTGTCAAATTTGTTGTTAAACATGAGGTTTTGGTGCTTAATTTCTAAAATCATAACCTAATTTGATGTTTAATAGGCTTTTCCTTAATCCATCCTTATTATCCAACATATTCGCTTATACAGCATTCTGCAGGCCCGTTTATGTTGGATAAGTGAGACTTTACTGTACTAAATTCGTAAATACAGTAATTACTATGTAGCATTACTGCGTATTGAACTACGTTTTCTGTCAAATTTGTTGTTAAACATGAGGTTTTGGTGCTTAATTTCTAAAAAATCATAACCTAATTTGATGTTTAATAGGCTTTTCCTTAATCCATCCTTATTATCCAACATATTCGCTTATCCAACGTTCTGCCGGCCCATTTATGTTGGATAAGTGAGACTCTACTGTACATTATTTTGTTTGCTTCTCTAATTCCCTTTTTTTATTTTAGGCTTTTTAAAAGACAGAACGGCAAAAGCAGAAGCAGTGTTCAAAAACGACATTTGGAAATGAGTTTGACATATCCAGTCCTGCCTCCTTGTTTACTGCTGAACAACAAAAGGAAGATTTCACCGAGGTCAACGGCGGTATCGTTTTCTTCCCTTGTTTTCCAGCCCTGAGTCAAACTCCTAAAATAAATCATTGCCCTTTCAAACAGATCTGATTCTGTTCCCTGTCGTCGCTGGGAACAATAGTCCCTCTTCCCAACTCAATGTTTTTTTTTGTGTTTTGTTTAGAAAGTGGGTCAACAACGCAGCCGGAAAACGGCGCGGAGGCTTCTGTGTGCAAATGCCACGTTGTCAGAAAATGCTCATCATTGCGGTGAATGTTTGGCTCAGAGCAAAATGAACAGACTGCGCTACACAAGAGTCGCCCAGGAGCCATCCATTAGCCCCTGGACCAACAGAAGCTGGTGTGAAACAGGAATCACAAACAGAAACCGGCCTTTGGGCTTCGATGCCATCCGGCACGTAGCCTGCCCTCCTTATCCCCCGATCCTTCATCCATGGGTTTGAATTATAAACTTAAAAGGGTCCCAAGGGCCATCCAGTCCAACCTCTATCTGCCATAAAGAACGACACAATCAAAGCTCTCCCAACAGAGGTCCATTCAGTCTCTGTTTAAAGGCCTCTGCCAAAATCCCAGGAAGCATATTCCACCATTGGATACCAAAATCTGTGGATGACCAAGTCTCTTTATATCCAATGGAATAAAGGTAAAGGTTTCTCCTGACGTTAAAGTCCAGTCATGTCTGACTCTGGGGGTTGGTGCTCATCATTTCTAAGCCGAAGAGCCGGCGTTGTCCGTAGACACCTCCAAGGTCATGTGGGCGGCATGACTGCATGGAGCGCCCTTACCTTCCCGCCGGAGCGGTACCTATTGATCTACTCACATTGGCATGTTTTCGAACTGCTAGGTTGGCAGAAGCTGGAGCTAACAGCGGGCACTCACTCTGCTCCCGGGATTGGAACCTGTGACCTTTCAGTCTGTAAGTTCAGCAGCTCAGTGCTTTAACACACTTCACCACAGGGGTTCTTTATCCAATGGAATAATTGAATGGTATTCAAACAGACAGTCAAATGCTGTTCCATTATGTCCAATTGCATAGCAAAACGGTGTCCCATATATCCAGTGGCATAGTCAAATGACATTCCATTTCACTATGTTAAAAATTTTGAAGTATGTTCTGTTCCTGATTTGAAAGTATTATTTCCTGTTTAATTGTCCAGGACTTACTTTGACAGTAGTTGTTCTCCTCCAGAAACTTGGTTCTTTTTGTGGCTGCCACAAACTAGGTTGAATTGGTTGAGACTCAATGAGATCTTCATTGAAAAACTAGAGCAAAATGTGCTGCAGGATGTCCCTCCTGCAAAGACAAAGTTTTGACAATTTAATAAACTTTTCCTCGTGTTCTTATGATGGAACCAATTAGGAAATGACATTTATAACCCAGGAGCAAAAATGGTGTTACATGGTGTTATATACAATGACATAGCAAAACAGCAACCCATTGTGTACAATGAGATAATCAAATGGTGTCCCATTATAGTCAATGAGATAATCATATGGTATCCCAATATAGGGCCCCTGGTGGCACAGTGTGTTAAAGCGCTGAGCTGCTGAACTTCTGGACCGAAAGGCCGCAGGTTTGAATTGGGGGAGCGGAGAGAGCCCCCACTGTTAGCCCCAGCTTCTGCCAACCCAGAAGTTCAAAAACAAAAACCAAAAGGTCCCAGGTTCAAATCCCGGGAGCGGAATGAGTGCCCGCTGTTAGCTCCAGCTTCTGCCAACCTAGCAGTTCGAAAACATGCCAATGTGAGTAGATCAATAGGTACCGCTCCGGTGGGAAGATAACGGTGCTCCATGCAGTCATTCCAGCCACATGACCTTGGAGGTGTCTATGGACAATGCCGGCTCTTCGGCTTAGAAATGGAGATGAGCACCAATCCCCGGAGTCGGTCACGACTGGACTTAACGTCAGGGGAAACCTTTACCTTTACCTATCCCAATGTATTAAATGGTATAGTCAAGTGGTGTCCCATTATATCCAATGAGATAATCATATGGTATCGCATTATATGAAATGGTATAGACAGGAAAGCTTGGAGAAGAGAATTATGCTTTTGAAAATGGAAGGAAAAAGGAAAAGGGGCCGACCAAGGGCAAGATGGATGGATGGTATCCTTGAAGTATCCAATGGTATCCAATGGCATAGCAAAACAATACTTTTCTCTTGAAGGATGAATTTACTCCTCTTCTCATAAACAATAAATGTTCTTTAGTTCTTTGATTGTTCCACATACACAAATTGAGTCCTCTTCTTATATATAATGACTAGCTGTGCCCGGCCACGCGTTGCTGTGGTGAAGTCTGGTGGTATGGGAAATAAAGTATTGAGGAATTGGTGGTAGTTAAGGTAAAGGGTTAAGGTTTTCTCCTGACATTAAGTCCAGTTGTGTCCGACTGCACTCAGAAGTGGATTATATGGCAGTGTGGAGTCAAGATAATCCAGTTCAAAGCAGATAATATAAGATTATAAATGGGTTATATAGCTGTGTGGAAGGGCCTTTTTCTACACTGCCATATAATCCAGTTCAAATCTGATAATCTGTATTTTATAGGCAGTGGGGAAGAGGCCTAAGTGAGGCCTAACTGTGCCTGTCCCCTGGGCTGAGTGGGTTGCTAGGAGACCAAGTGGGCGGAGCTTGGCCTTTTAACTGGCAGCAATTAGATAAAAACAATTATTCCTCTCCCTCTAATTAGGACTTTATTTTTCTTTTCTTTTTGTTGTATGAACGTAGAGGCATGGATGAGGGGTTGTGCTGCCAAGTTTAGTGTTTCTGGGATGTGTAGTTTTGTTGTTTTGTCCTAGGCCGAAATTTCATTACCCTTTTACATATATATAGATATAGATTGTTCTTGTTTCTTTATTATGGATAGTAGACTGCAAAACCACAACCGGTTTCAACTCAAAAGAGTCCTCCATCAGGTGGATTGTAGTCCTTTTTTTCAGGTTTTTTTTTTTTGAGTTTTTAAAATGTGGATCCTATAGGGAACATATATAGTGGCTACCAGTTATTTACAATACATATAGTTACATGAGACATACACGATACACAACAAAGATAATGTAAAAGTCATACTCACAGAAAGATCTAAGTTTTAAACACGCCTACTCTGGAAAAAGTTTGATTCCAATGCAAGTATGAAGCTGAGTAACTAATTTCACTCTTAAATGGCGAGCACAATGGTCAGGTGGTTGTAAAGTAATGTAATTGCTGTTACTCCAGAGTCACATTTAAAGGAAGACTATCAATCTTTACAAAAAACAGTCATAAGAGTTGGTATTGTTTAACCCCTTCGGATGTTCTGTTTGGAGTGTGAAAATCCAAAAAGATTCACGCTGTAGGAGCTTCGTCTGGAAATCTATCCATAATAAAGAAACAAGAACAATGTGTTGTCGAAGGCTTTCATGGCCGGGATCACAGGGTTGTTGTATGTCTTTCGGGCTGTGTGGCCATGTTCCAGAAGTATTCTCTCCTGACATTTTGCCCATATCTATGGCAGGCATCCTCAGAGGTTGTGAGGTATGGACAAGAACAATCATTATATATAAGAAGAGGATTCAATTTGTGTATGTGAAACAATCAAAGAACTAAAGAACATTTATTGTTTATGAGAAGAGGAGTAAATTCATCCTTCAAGAGAAAATGTTGTTTCTACTGTAAATGTAACAGTCCTTTGTTTGATTGTTTAGCAACGCCTTTTGTATCTGTTTTCATATTGATGTATTGAACTGAATTTAGGTTTAACGATTTCTGTATTACTGTAATAGTGGATTCTTGTCTTTGTAGTTCCAGGGAACCCATTTTCTTTTTTGATATTTTCTTTTTTGATAGCAAAACAATACTCCATATACCAAATGGTGCCTCATCATATTCAGTGCTAGGAGCTCCCGGTGGTGCAGTTGGTTAGACTTTTATGTCGGCAGGACTGATGACTTGAAGGTTGGGTTGCTGACCTGAAGGTTGCCAGTTCGAATCCAACCCAGGGAGAGCACGGAGGAGCTCCCTCTATCAGCTCCAGCTCCATGCGGTGACATGAGAGAAGCCTCCTACAACGATGATAAAACATCAAAACATCCAGGCGTCCCCCAGGCAACATCCTTGCAGACGGCCAATTCTCTCGCACCAGAAGTGACTTGCAGTTTCTCAAGTCACTCCTGACATGAAAAAAATTCAATGGTATAGTCAAATGGTGTTCCATGATATTCAGTTGGGTAATTTAAAGGAGCCCCGTTGTATTCAATTGCACATTAGAATGGTATCCTGTGCGTGTCTCTCCCAAGTAGACTCCTGTCCTTTTCTCCCTGAAAGGCTTGCTTTCTCCTATCTCCTATCTCGCTCAGTTTCATTGCCGCGCTGATTGCTCTATCCATTTCCCACAAGAGGCTGGCATTTGCAAATTGAATTTGTCGCTCTGGATCCATCAGATTACAGGGAAATGGAAGGCCAGCGCTAATATCCAATCTGTGGCAAAACGGATGTTTGCAAAGAGGGAGGAAAAAATGTCGGCGTTATTAAATATTTTATTTTTCTATTATTGGGGAGCGGTGGGTGTTTGTATTTCGAGACGCCACGCCCGGAGCCAAACCAATGGCCTACATAACCGGCTGCGACTGTTTTATCAAAATGGGAAACGACACCCATGACGAACGAATGGGAGTCGGGTGGATTTAATCACTCTAAACTATTTAACCTTTTTTTCTCCCCAAAGCGAGTCGTCGTGCTTAGAAACAACAACGACAGTGACGTGTTACGGTTGCTTTGATACAGCTGAATATGGCATGTAATGAGTGTTCTTACTAAGTTGTTTTCCAAGGAATTACATTTTCTTGTTGGGTACATCTATACTGTAGAATAGATACAGTCTGATCCCACTTTAAGCACCAAAGGCTATGGATTTGCAGTTTGGTGAGGGACCAACACTCCTGTAAAACTACAGAACCCATGATTCCTTAGCATTGAGCCATGGCAGTTCAAGGGGTGCCAAACTGCAGTTGGAGATGGAGATGGAGATGGAGATGATGGAGATGGAAATGATGGAGATGGAGATGATGGAGATTGAGATGGAGATTGAGATGGAGGAGAAGGGGAAGGGGGGAGGGGAGGGAGTTGGAGATGGAAATGATGGAGATGGAGATGATGGAAATTGAGATGATGGAGATAGAGATAATGGAGATGGAAATGATGGAGATGAAGATGGAGATGGAGATGGAGGAGAAGGGCAAGGGGGAAGGGGAGGGGGAGGGAGTTGGAGATGGAAATGATGGAGATGGAGATGATGGAAATTGAGATATTGGAGATGGAGATCATGGAGATAACGGAGATGGAGGAGAAAGGGAAGGGGGAAGGGAAGGGGGAAGGAGTTGGAGATGGAAATGATGGAAATTTAGATGATGGAGATAGAGATAATGGAGATGGAAATGATGGAGATGAAGATGGAGATGGAGATGGAGGAGAAGGGCAAGGGGGAAGGGGAGGGGGAGGGAGTTGGAGATGGAAATGATGGAGATGGAGATGATGGAAATTGAGATGATGGAGATGGAGATCATGGAGATAACGGAGATGGAGGAGAAGGGGAAGGGGGAAGGGGAGGGGGAAGGAGTTGGAGATGAAGATGGAAATGATGGAGATAGAGATAAAGGAGATTGAGATAATGGAGATGGAGATGGTGGAAATGATGGAGTTGGAAATGGAAATGATGGAGATGAAGGAGATTGAGATAATGGAGATGAGATTGTGGCGATGGAGATGAAAATGATGGAGATGAAGATGGAGATGGAGGAGAAGGGGAGGGGGAAGGGGAGGGGGAGGGAGTTGGAGATGGAAATGATGGAGATGGAGATGATGGAAATTGAGATGATGGAGATGGAGATCATGGAGATAATGGAGATGGAGATAGAAATGATGGAGATGGAGATATAGAGATGGAGGAAAAGGGGAAGGGGGAAGGGGAGGGGGAGGGAGTTGGAGATGGAGATGATGGAGATAGAGATGAAGGAGATGGAGATGGTGGAGAAGGGGAAGGGGGAGGGGAGGGAGTTGGAGATGGAAATGATGGAGATGGAGATGATGGAAATTGAGATGATGGAGATAGAGATAATGGAGATGGAAATGATGGAGATGAAGATGGAGATGGAGATGAAGGAGAAGGGCAAGGGGGAAGGGGAGGGGGAGGGAGTTGGAGATGGAAATGATGGAGATGGAGATGATGGAAATTGAGATGATGGAGATGGAGATCATGGAGATAACGGAGATGGAGGAGAAGGGGAAGGGGGAAGGGGAGGGGGAAGGAGTTGGAGATGAAGATGAAAATGATGGAGATAGAGATAAAGAAGATTCAGATAATGGAGATGGAGATGGTGGAAATGATGGAGTTGGAAATGGAAATGATGGAGATGAAGGAGATTGAGATAATGGAGATGAGATTGTGGAGATGATGGAGATGAAAATGATGGAGATGAAGATGGAGATGGAGGAGAAGGGGGAGGGGGAAGGGGAGGGGGAGTTGGAGATGGAATTGATGGAGATGGAGATGATGGAAATTGAGATGATGGAGATGGAGATCATGGAGATAATGGAGATGGAGATAGAAATGATGGAGATGGAGATATAGAGATGGAGGAAAAGGGGAAGGGGGAAGGAGTTGGAGATGGAAATGATGGAGATGGAGATGAAGGAGATGGAGATGGTGGAGTTGATGGAGATGGAGATTATGTAGATGGAGATGGAGATGGAAATGGATATGGAGATAGATAGAGATAGAAGATGAGGATCATAAACCATAATCAAGCTTTCTTTTCTTTCTGCTAGATTACTTTCACCAACTTGGTAGGGGAAAAAAATCCATGTCTTTGGATTTGTATTGAATCAAAATGCATAGCTCCAAAGAGCCACGGATGAGAAACATGGATGGATAATACATACAAGTTCACCTGTCCCGAATAGGTCCCCACTTTTGTCACTGAATCCATTGTTGAATAGTGAGCAAACTCCTGTGTAAACCCCATTGATTGAATGGGTTTGCATCTACACCGATTAGAATGAATGAAGTTTGACCCCACTTGAACTACCATGGCTCAAAGATATCAGACCTTGGGAGTTGCAGTTTTCCAAGGGCTTTTGAGTGATGGCGTCTCTCCAGACTACACACCCCATCCGCCATGGTTCATCTCCCAAAATATGCGTTCCTCTTAGTATGCAGCTCCCATTTGGTGCGTGACTCAAATCCACAACTGGTGGCGACGTTCTTGACAGATTGCTTTCAAACCTCCTGCGACAGATGAAGAGAGAGAGAAAGGAGCGCTGAAAGCACTGTGGGGGGAATATGGAAATCACCTTCGGTGTGAAGTACATTTTAATTTTTAATAAAGGCAGCCAGTTATCAGTAACAGGGAGAATTACAGGTAGGCTGGCTGATAGACCCGTGGATATCTATTTAGTCTGATCTAATGTGAGGGTTATAATTCAACTTTATGCATTCTCTTTTTGGGGAACGAATCCTTTGATTTTGACGCCGCACAAAATAAAATTCACAAAGCGTCAGGAGAGCTTGCAGGCAAATCATAGCACCGCCCGACACATATTTTGTTGCCTCAAATATCAGCCCTATTTCTAGGTATATTTTACCTGCTGGTTCCAAAAAGGCCCCTGTTTTCCCCCATCCGCTCTAATTTTTGAGGTACAGAATATATGCCATATACCACTCTTCCTCTGCTCGCCTATAGAAAACCATGATGACCATATTTCAGAAACTAGACCTGAGGCCATCTTCCCAATACAATTTTCTGTATCAGCACCTCAAGGAACCTCAAGAATGTGTCAGGCGGTGCTACGATTTGCCTGCAAGCTCTCCTGACGCTTTGTGAATTTTATTTTGTGCAGCGTCAAAATCAAAAGATTCGTTCCCCAAAAAGAAAATGCATAAACCAAGACACCAAAACTTCTTTTTTGTTGGGCTATGTTGTAATAGTAATAATAATAATAATAATAATAATAATAATAATAATAATAATAATATTACCGTATATACTCGAAGATAAGCCGAGTTTTTCAGCTTCCCCCGGCTTATAACCGGGTCAAGATCAAGGCCGGCAAAGGCTACTATTTGCAATATGTGCTCTATTTCTCTCTTCTCCTCCCTTATCAGTGTGTTTTCTTTTGCAAAGCCTCCCTCGCTCTTAATCAAGGGAATGTTTTGAAAAGAGAAAGACACCCTTGCAAGTCAGGAAGAAGAAAAATATATATTCATTAATCTTATGAAAGCATTTCCCCCTGAAATATTTGTTAAACTCTCCTACAGATATATAGGCATTAACCTTTTGCAAGCTTTTGCCATCTCTAGATACCTTTATATGTGTATCTATTAGGCTTGCTCAAATAATTCGATTTCCCCGTTACCCGTTATTAATTCGTTATTTTCGTTTGTTTTGAAGCAATATACGACCTTGATTGTCCACACGTCTGGATATCGCGGTTTCGAATCGCGAGAGGCCGTTTTTTCTTATTTCTTCGTTTTTTTCGTTAGGAAAAAAAAGCTTTTGCAAATCACCCAAACTCCTTTCCTTTTGCCCCTCAGCAAAAGGGGCATCACGGGCTCAGCCAATGGGAGGGGGCGAGGGGGAAGGAGGCCGAGGAGGAGGAGGAGGAGGAAGACGGAGGGGGGAAATGGCCGCCGCCGCCGCCGCCGCCTCACCTCAGCTCAGGCCTGGTGTCTCTCTGTGAGGCGGGAAGGCAATGTGAGGGGGTGTGGGCCAGGCCCGTCCTCGGCTGCTCCCGGGGAGGGAGGGAGGGAGGACTACGACTCCCAGGGGCCCAGATTCGCACCCTCCCTCCCCCCAATACAGGTCTCCAGTCCATA
Organism: Anolis carolinensis; assembly: GCF_035594765.1. Lineage (NCBI taxonomy): Eukaryota > Metazoa > Chordata > Lepidosauria > Squamata > Anolidae > Anolis > Anolis carolinensis. The sequence continues at coordinate 16,917,250 of NW_026943823.1, forward strand.
CCACGCTACATGAACTTGAATGGATACTGTGGTTGTGTTGTCGAAAGCTTTCATGGCCGGGATCACACTGTTGTGGTATGTATTCCGGGCTCTATGGCCATGTGCCAGAAGCATTCTCTCCTGACGTTTCACCCACATCTGTGGCAGACATAGAGGTTTTGACGTCTGTGCGAAGCTAGGCAAGTGGGGTTTATATATCTGTGGAAGGTCCAGGGTGGGAGAAAGAACTCTTGTCTGTGGGAGGCAAGTGTGAATGTTGCAATTGGTCACCTTGATTAGCATTGAATAGCCTTGCAGCTTCAAAGCCTGGCTGCTTCCTACCTGGGGGAATCCTTTGTTGGGAGGTATTAGCTGGCCCTGATTGTTTCCTGTCTGGAATTCCCATTTTCTGGGTGTTTCTGGGAAGGTAATGGCACTCCATGTAGTCATGCCGGCCACATGACCTTGGAGGTGTCTATGGACAACACTGGCTCTTGGGCTTAGAAATGGAGATGAGCACCAACCCCCAGAGTCAGACATGACTGAACTTAACGTCAAGGGATACCTTTACCTTTACCTATACACACACACACACACACATAAGCAGGGACTATATATATATATATATATATATATATATATATATATATATATATACACACACACAATATATATCACACACACACCAATTTAACAAAGTTTCAGCCACAAAAACAAAGTTTCTGAAGTAGAACAATGACTTTCACAGTAAAGACAACCCAATTTAACAGGAAATAAGACTTTCAAACCAGGAACAGATTTCTGCAATTATTAAAAAATGGTTTATTATAAAAGCTATGAAAATTCTCCAAAAATCAGAGGATAAGGGAAACGTTCCAAATTTTGGTGAGCTATCAGTGTTAAATGTGTTCTACCACTGTACCAAGTTTGAAGAAGATCACTCAAAAAATGAGGGTGGGAGAGTCCTGTAAAGTCCTCTCCCTCTGTGCTGTTTTTGGGAATTGCGCATGCGCGTCCGCCATTAACGAATTAATTTTGAAAATAATGAATTTTCGTTAATTTCGAAAATTTTTGGGGGCCAAATTCGGAAATACCATCAGAAATGAAAAGCTGCCCCCCTCTAGTTTTGAAACGAGTTTAGAATCAAATTTTTCATGGATCGATCAAGCCTAGTATCTATCTATATGCATTAATTTTATATATGAATTTCCCCTCATATGTTTGCAGGTCTTTGCAAATCCTTTACACATATAGATCCATGTACCTGTGTATCTGTAGCCATACGTATACATTATTTTTATATATGAATTTACCCTCATACGTTTGCAAGTCTCTGCAAATATCTATATAAAGAGAGATGTCTGGATAGATATGAATGATTCATGGTCTCCAGACCATTGATCCTTTTAACCACCCCTCTTTGAACCCCTTCCAACTTAGAGTCAATATCCCTCTTGACTTGCTTTGCCCAGAATTTATTTATTAATTATTTATTTACAGTATTTATATTCCGCCCTTCTCACCCTGAAAGGGACTCAGGGCAGATCACATTGTACACATATAAGACAAACATTCAATGCCATATAAACATAGAACAGAGACAGATGCAGAGGCAATTTAAACCTTCTCCAACTTCCTGAGTGTATGTTTGATTCCGGCCACAGGGGGAGCAGCTGCTTCATCATCCACTGCGACGGCACTTCCTCATTCCAACGGCGGCTGGATGATTTTTATGGTGTCGTAAATTCCCCGGTGGCAAAGTGTGATAAAGCACTGAGCTGCTGAACTTACAGACCGAAAGGTCCCAGGTTCAAACCCCGGGAGCGGCGTGAGCAGCCGCTGTTAGCTCCAGCTTCTGCCAACCTAGCAGTTCGAAAACATGCCAATGTGAGACATAGAATCATAGAATCATAGAATAGTAGAGTTGGAAGAGACCTCATGGGCCATCCAGTCCAACCCCCTGCCAAGAAGCAGGAAATCGCATTCAAAGCACCACCGACAGATGAGTAGATCAATAGGTACCGCTCCGGTGGGAAGGTAACGGCACTCCATGCAGTCATGCCGGCCACATGACCTTGGAGGTGTCTATGGACAACTCCGGCTCTTCGGCTTAGAAATGGAGATGAGCACCAACCCCCAGAGTCAGACATGACTGAACTTAATGTCAGGGGAAACCTTTACCTTTAAATTAGCCTCCCCACATATAAGTGGTACCTAAATTTCCTACTTGATAGATGCAACAATCTTTCAGGTTGTATAGGTCAGCAATGAGCAGGGCCTATATTTTATTTTTAATTGTTGGGTGCTCACCACAACATGGGTTGGCCTCGAACTCATGACCTCTTGGTCAGAGTGATTTATTGCAGCTGGCTGATAACCAGCCTGCGCCACAGCCCATATTCCAGATGAAAAGATCTTACCAAAGCAGATAAGACCCCATGACTTCCCTTGATCTGGACACGAGACTCCTTTCGATGCAGTCCAGAATCCCATTGGCTTTTTTAGCTGCTGCATCACAGTGTTTGCTCGTCATGTTCAACTTGTTGTCTCCTAGGACTCCAAAATCATTTCCACAAATGGACTGTTTTTGAATCAGGGAGAGAAGGTGTGTCCCACCAAGACAGCTTCATACGTCTTAATGTTTGTTGTGAGCAGATAAAGTCACGAGGCGTTGCTCCGAAACCCTGGCTCATGCAACTTCAAAGGCCCATCCCTGTTGCTGGTCCCTGTTTTCGGAGCGAAGAGGAGGCTCAGCATCGGATCTGTCAAGGCTGAAGTGCCCGAGGAGAATTGCCTGGCGGATGCATCGCGAGGGCTGCTGTCAGCTTGGGCTGCTCAGGAGTTTACCTGAAGTTACGGCTGAATTAATTTGTGTCATGTTCGATCCGGTTCAGATTCCTACATGGAGATTGGACCTGGCACCTCAGTGCTCTTGTTTGCTTAGGAAAACGGAGGCAGGTTGGTGCGATGGGTTGAATAGCACCAAAGCAGCTCTGCCAAAGCAAGGGCTGAGAAAACTTGCTTTTCCTCAGTGATAACACTATCTAACACCATTTTTGTTTCTGGGTTATAAATGTCATTTACTAATTGGTTCTATCATAAAAACATGGAAAAAGTTGATTAAACTTCAAAAACTTTGTCTTTACAGGACATCTTGCTATAGCACATATGGCTCTAGTTTTTCAGTGACTATCACATCGAGTCTCATAGTTCGTGGCAGCCACAAAAATAACGTTTCTGGAGCAGAACAACTACTTTCAAAGTAAGTACCGCACAATTAAACAGGAAATAACACTTTCAAAGCAGGAACAGATTTTTTTCAAATCTTTGCTAAATAATAGTTTTGGAGCACAATACTCCTGTTAAAAGACAAAGTATGGATTGTCGATGTCACAATCCCAGGTGACGGCAGAATTGAGGAGAAACAACTGGAAAAGCTGACATGATACGAGGATTTAAAGATCGAATTGCAAAGACTCTGGCACAAGCCAGTCAAGGTGGTCCCGGTGGTGATCGGCACACTGGTTGCAGTGCCTAAAGACCTTGGTCTGCACTTGAACACAATCGGCGCTGACAAAATGACCATATGCCAGTTGCAGAAGGCCACCCTACTCGGATCTGCACACATTATTCACTGATACATCACACAGTCCTAGACACTTGGGAAGTGTCCAACATGTGATCCAAAGCAACAGCCAGTAGAGTGTCTGCTCTGGACTCATCTTGTTGTGTTTTCAAATAATAATATTAATAATAATAATAATAATAATAATAATAATCCCAAGTGTCTATACATCACACAGTCCTAGACACTTGGGAAGTGTTCGACTTGTGATTTTGTGATACGAAATCCAGCATATCTATCTTGTTTGCTGTGTCATAATAAAATAATAATAATAATAATTGTGCGGTTTTCTGGCATTGTATATTGTCCCAGGTGACAGCCACATTGACGAAAAACAACAGGAAAAACTCAGCTGCTATCAGGACCTCAAGATTGAACTTCAAAGGCTCTGGCAGAAACCAGTGCAGGTGGTCCCGGTGGTGATCGGCACATCAAAAGATCTCAGCCGGCATTTGGAAACAATAGACAATGAAAAAAATTACGATCTGCCAACTGCAAAAGGCCACCCTACTGGGATCTGTGCGCATCATCCGAAAATACATCACACAGTCCTAGACACTTGGGAAGTGTTCAACTTGTGATTTTGTGATATGAAATCCAGCATATCTTGTTTGCTGTGTCATACAATAATAATAATAATAATAATAATAATAATAATAATAATAATAATAATAATAATAATAATAATTTATTTATTTACAGCATTTATATTCCGCCCTTCTCACCCCAAAGGGGACTCAGGGTGGATCATATTACACATATAGGCAAACATTCAATGCCTTTTAACATAGAACAAAGACAAGACAAACACAGCTTTGAGCGGGCCTCAAACTCATGACCTCCTGGTCAGAGTGATTCATTGCAGCTGGTTGCAGCTGGCTTGCTCTCCAGCCTGCGCCACAGCCTGGGCCTATAATAATAATAATAATAATAATAATAATAATAATAATAATAATAATAATAATAGAGGGAGTTTGGTGAGGCATCAGCACTCATGGGCAGAGACCCTCTAAAGGAGCTATCCAATTGGGCTATCCAATTGGACCCATAACCAATTGTCAGAGTAATGCGCACAACGTAGCAGCAGATGAATGATGTCAGTGGAGCGCAGAACGAACAGACATCAGAGACGGTGTAAAAAGTATATACAAAGTTTTCACTTGACAAGACAAACAGACTTGCAGACAATGGACACAAGACTTTCGCTCTAGACAAACAGCACAGATCTTCTCAGCAGGCAGAAACAGATCTCATCTGATGCAATCAGCTATATACAAACACACTTGAGTCTGGACACTCCTATCTGGCTCCAGCCACATATCCAAGGTCAATACAGCTTCTTACCAAATTAACTCTTTACACACCATAGCATTTCCTGGATGATGCAATACATGCTAGACACAAATTTCATTTAAACACTACTAATACACAAATCCCACATTAATCTGAGTCTTAGCTCTGGACTGGATTCAGCACCAAGGAGAACTCCTTTGTTAACTTAAAACATAAAGTAATCTGGGGAGAGCTGTGTCCCATAGAAGACTGATAGGAGTGTGTGTAGCCCACCAGCTTCAGAGGGTTGCCCACTCCAGCATTATAGCAATAGCTTAAGCTTGGAACCCTTTGAAAATGAAATTGGTTCCCAGACCTAACTCCTAACAGGCAACTGCATGTTCGTGCTACGTTATTGCCCCACTTGGCTTTGATGTTCCTGGAGTTTGGCAGAGAGAAGAGGACATTAAAAAGCCAGTTGAGCATCAAAGTCTTTTCTGCCGTCGTAGAACTGTTAAACTCAAAGGACTTGTAAGCAGTTACCCCTGATTGTCACCCAATAGTGACATTTCTTGGACTGAAAGCCGTCATCCTCACCTATCGGCATATTGACATTTCAGGGCTGTAAAACACTTCCCTCGTTTCTCCTGCTCACCCGGTTTGTATCCAATTTCCGCTCTTTAGCATCCATCCATCCATCAAAGGTTGACACTGTCTGGAAAGGGCTTGTGCATGCATAAGTTCTCCCTTGGAAGCCATTGGACTTTTTTTGTCTGCTGCACAACACCGGCATTGGATCCAAGTTTGCAGAAACAACATTGTGCAATGGAACAATTGTTCAAAGAGGCACAACACTGATATTCAGCACAGGAATTGGAGATCTGTACTCTGAAATCCTGGTTTAGGATCGCCAATTATTATCTCCCAGAGATAAGGCAAGGGGAAACAAGGCTTCTTCTCCAAGGGATGCATCTACACTGTGGAACTGATCCAGTTTGAAACCACTTGAACTACTATATACTGTATACTAGCTGTGGCCGGACATGCGTTGCTGTGGCGAAGTATGGTGGTATGGGAAATAAAGTATTGAGGAATTGGTGGTAGTTAAGGTAAAGGGTCCCCTGGGCTGAGTGGGTTGCTAGGAGACCAAGTGAGCGGAGCTTAGCCTTCTAACTGGCAGCAATTGGATAAAAACAATTATTCCTCTCCCTCTAATTAGGACTTTATTTTTCTTTTCTTTTTGTTGTATCAACCTAGAGACATGGATGAGGGGTTGTGCTGTCAATTTTCAAGGTTGTGGGGTGTTTACTTTTGTTGTTTTGTCCGCTGCCGTGATGCCATCACTCTTTTATATATATAGATACTCGAGTATAAGCCGACCCGAATATAAGCCGAGGCACCTAATTGTACCACAAAAAAAACTAGGAAAACATTGACTCCAGTATAAGCCGAGGGTGGTAAATTTCAGAAATAAAAATAGATTATTTTTCTCTATTATTATTGGTATTATTACATTTATTATTTTTCTCTATTATTGTTGCTACTATATACCGTATATACTTGAGTATAAGCCGACCCGAATATAAGCCAAGGCACCTAATTGTATCACAAAAAAAAACCTGGGAAAACATTGACTCCAGTATAAGCCGAGATACCAATAAAATTACATTAATTGAGGCATCAGTAGTTTAAATGTTTTTGAATCTTTACATCAAACTGTAATTTAAGATATGACTGTTCAACTCTGATTAAATCATTACTTTCATCTTCTTCAATGTAAATGTGCTTATGCATCCTTTTAATAATAAGAGTGAAATAATAAATGTAACAATAATAATAAATGCAGTAAAATAGTAAATGTAATAATAAATAGAGTAAAATAATAAATGTATTAATAATAATAAAAATAGAGTAAAATAACTGTAAAAGTAACAATAATAGAGTAAAATAATAAATGTAATATTAATAATTAATAGAGTAAGATAATAAATGTAACAATACCAATAATAGTAGAGAAAAATAATAAATATACCATATATACTTGAGTATAAGCCAACCTGAATATAAGCCCACCAGGACCCTCACCCAAGTATAAGCCGAGGAGGTTTTTTTTTTCCAGTCCTAAAAAAAAGGCCTGAAAAACTAGGCTTATACTCAAGTATATACAGTAATCATGGAAGTTATAGTTTTGCTGTCTTTAGCCTTCTCTGACAAAAAGTGCTGGTGCCTCACCAAACTACAACTCCCAGGATTCCATTGCAGAGAACCATGGCAGTTCAAGTGATGCCAAATTGCATTAAGTCTGCAGTATAGATCCATGCTTGGAGCCCCCAGTGGTGCAGCAGGCTAAACCACTGAGCTGCTGAACTTGCTGACCCAAAAGGTTGGCAGTTCGAATCTGGGGAGCAGAGTGAGCTCCCGCTGTTAGCCCCAACTTCTGCCAACATAGCAGTTCGAAAACATGCAAATGTGAGTAGATCAATAGGGAAGGCAATGGCGCTCCATGCTGTCATGCCAGCCACATGACCTTGGAGGTGTCTATGGACAACGTCGGCTCTTCGGCTTAGAAATGGAGATGAGCACCAACCCGCAGAGTCGGACACAACTAGACTTAATGTCAGGAGGAAAACTTTATAGATGCATGCTAGGTCTTTCTGAGATGCCTACTGACTTTATGTCAGGCAAAATCTAGCTTATTTTTTTTTTAATTTTTATTTATTTATACTTGAAACTTATACATTCTTAAACAAATTTGCAATACAGAGTTATATATATCAAGCTCATGTAGTATTTTCACTCTCTATATAACATACTCATATTATTTACCTTTTATTACCCTTCACCTAGTGCTATCCCTTCACCCCAGACCAGCCAGTTACAATATTTATTTCCAAAATTCCATTGTTTCTTTTACAGGTTTTTTCCCCTTACCTTCTACATACACAAACTCTATAAATTTTCCCCATATCTTCCCAAAATCACCCTTTTTTAATATCCCTCTTTTAATTTTAATCTTACATGTCAATTTATCATTTATCGCAATATCCCAAACCTCCTTATACCATTCTTCCAATTGGCACTCCTCACTACCTTTCCATTTTTTGGCTATTAACAATCTTGCTGCTGTTAGCAAGTTGGCGATTAGTTCCTTTAACTCTTTTGATACTTGAATATTATCCATAAATGACAACAGTGCTATTTCAGGCGTTCCTATTATTTCTATTTTGGTGATTCCCTTTATTTCTTTAAAAACGTTCTCCCAAAATTTTTGAACATATTTACAGGACCACCACATATGTATATATGTACCATTTTCCTGGCAGCCCCTCCAGCACTGCTTAGAGTATTTCTTATCAATTTGATTTAATCTAATTGGTGTGAGGTACCATCTCCAAACCACTTTATAATAATTCTCTTTTATTCTTATAGACATGTTTTTTAATATACGCATATTCCACATTTCTTTCCAAATTTGAGGGTGTATTTCCTTATTGCAATCTAACTCCCACATTTCTTTAAGGTGATCCTGCTCCTGCTCTTTATCTATTAGCAATTTGTAAATATCACTTGTTATACCTTTGGTTCTTTCTTTTCCTTCCCTTCCCCCCCTTTGACTAATCATCTTCTCAAATTTTGTAAGTTCTCTATCTCCCTTATATTTCTTTCTTATTTCCCTTGCCCATCTTTCCAATTGTAGAACTTTATACCACCCAGTACTCCCTGATAGTTGATTCCTTATTTCCCCTAGATTTTTCATTTTTGATTCCCAATCCTTTAATTTCATCATTCCTTTTTCTTTAAATTTTCTTTCTCACTCCCTTTTGAGATTCATTGGGAAATTTTTTTTAATTAACACCGGTGTTAATGGGGAGATCGGTGGTATTAGTTTTTCTTCATACTTGGCCCAAATTTCTAATATATTTTTTAAAAAGGGGTTCCCTATTTTATTATACCATTTCTTCTCCGAATTCCTGGTTTTCCCTATGAAGAAAATATTTTCTAATTTCATATCTATATCTTTACTCTCTTCTTCTAACCATTCTAAATCCTTTTGTCCTATAATCCCTTCAATAATATACCTTAATTGATTTGCCATATAGTACAGTTTAAAGTTTGGTATTCCCAGACCTCCATTCTTTTGTATTTTATACCATTTTTCCTTATTGATTCTAGCCTTTTTATTCCCATTACAAAAGGTATTTATCATATTCTGCCAATTTGTAATTTCACCAGTTGAAATTTTGATAGGTAGCATTCTAAACAAAAAATTTATTTTGGGTAATATTTTCATTTTTATTAATGCAATTCTACCAAACCAAGACAATTTAAGCTTGGTAAATTTAGCCAGAGTGTCTTTAACATTTTTTCTTAATCTGATTATATTATCTCTTTCTAAATTGCCAATTTCTTTAGATATGTTTATTCCTAAGTATTTTATTGACTTCTTTATTTTTATTCTACACAAACCCCCTTCTCTTATTCTCTCTTCCTCTTCTTTAGTGTAATTAAATAATAAAATTTCTGATTTGTTCCAATTAACTTAAAAATCTAGCTTATAGACATTCAATTTGAAGAGCTGCTATCGTGAAGAAGTTGCTGCTGTATTTTTGTATGCATCCTCATGCTAGGAATACAAGTCCAGATCCGTCGCATCTCTCTCCGAGCTCTCCTCCATCCTCTGCAAGTTATTTGGCGAAATGCGCTTTATTACAGACAGACGGAACCAACCGCTGGGAAAAGGTCCTTTGTGCCAACTTAATGGCTCTAACGCAAATGCTATTGCACCTATGGCATTAAGAACCAGGAGGAAAATTGCTACTTGCAGGCTAATACCCATCATTATTACATCCATCCCAATTAAGGCTCCACATACAAATCTCTCGTGCGAACGTACCGCTCGGCGGCCCGCAGCACAACATTTATCAGGTCTTTTAAAACCTGGCAAACTACCTTTCTTACTCTGCTTTTGGAACAGATTGGAATGGGTTTATCCAAGGTTTAAAACATTCTGATCTTGGAAGAGAAGCAGAGTCAGCCCTGGTTGGTATTTGGATGAGAGATTGCTAACCAATACTATGATACTGTAGGCTCTATTTCAGAGGAAGGAACTGCCAAAACCATACACAGTTTGTGTTGCGAGCAACTATACCGTGTTTCCCCGAAAATAAGACAGTGTCATATATTATTTTTTACTCCCAAAGATGTGCTAGGTCTTACTTTCAGGGGATGTCTTATTTTTCCATGAAAAAGAATTCATATTCATTGTTGAAAAAAAAATTCTATACTGTACAGTAGTTGTCATCACAAACCAACATAACTAAACCAGACAAACTGTGACTCCTGTCCAGAATTTCTTGTTACTACCATTATTTCCATATACAGTAGAGTCTCACTTATCCAACACTCGCTTATCCAACGTTCTGGATTATCCAACGCATTTTTGTAGTCAATGTTTTCAATATATAATGATATTTTGGTGCGAAATTCGTAAATACAGTAATTGCTACGTAGCATTACTCCGTATTGAACTACTTTTTCTGCCAGATTTGTTGTATAACATGATGTTTTGGTGCTTAATTTGTAAAATCATAACCTAATTTGATGTTTAATAGGCTTCTCCTTAATCTCTCCTTATTATCCAACATATTCACTTATCCAACGTTCTGCCGACCCGTATATGTTGGATAAGTGAGACTCTACTGTACAACTGGTATATAAGTCGCCCCGAGTCCCTCTGGGGAGATGGAGGTGAGGTATAAAAATAAAATAATTATATTATTTTTATTATTTTATTATGACACAGCAAACAAGATAGATATGCTGGATTTCATATCACAAAATCACAAGTCGAACACTTCCCAAGTGTCTAGGACTGTGTGATGTATTTATTATTATTATTATTATTATTATTATTATTATTATTATTATTATTATTATTTACATTTACCAATCCTGGATGCTATGATGTTTTGTTTGGCAGGCGCTGGGCATGCTTCCAAACAAAAACATTGCTAGGTCTTACTTTTGGGGGAGGACTTATATTTAGCAATTCAGCAAAACTTCTACTAGGTCTTATTTTTTGGAGATGTCTTATTTTCAGGGAAACAGGGTAGACACAATGCTTCCTGGTGATCCTTTGTGACTTTCCCTGCATCCTGTATCTCTGACCCTTGGCTTGCATTTGGAGGAATCGGTTTTGAAACTCTCTTCTTGGTCTCAGAACAGTTTGCTTCCATTGACATTGGGTGGCATTTCTTCTCCTATTGATATGTTGGGTCGGCTCTGTCTTCCTTCTAGTCAGTCTCTGTACTTTGGGAGTACGCAATCATGGGTGCCATCCACTTTGGCACAGGACATAGCAAAACACTCTGGAACTGTCTGCAAATGAATGGGTCTGCAAGATAGCCAGAGTGTTAGATCCCAGCCAGCCATGGCACCAGGGCCTGCAGTGTTTCAGGACATGCACTTTGACACAGATATTGCTGAGGATTATACTGACATTCAGGGCCGGCCCCACTATAGAGGCCACGTGAGGCCTCCGCCTCGGGCGCAGGTCCGGGGGGCGCCGTCAGGCTGGGCGGGAGGCGGGGCACAAGGCCAGGGTGCACAAGGCTTGCCCGGCCAGCTGCCACAAGGCCAGGGTGCACTGGGCGCAAGGCGGGGCACCGTCAGGGCGGTGCCCCGCCCTCCCGCCCAGCGTGCCCTGGCCCCGCCTCCCATGCTGCGTGGGAGGCGGGGCCAGGGCGAATAGCGTGGGAGGCGGGGCCAGAGTTGGCCCCGCCTCCCACGCTATTCGCCCTGGCCCGTCTGGCCTTTTCTAGCTGGCCAGACTGCAGCAGAGGTTCCTCCAGGCCGCGATTGCGGCCTGGAGGGACCTCCGCTGCAGTCTGGCCAGCTAGAAAAGGCCAGACGGGCGAGCAGGAATAGTGTGGGAGGCGGGGCCAACTCTGGCCCCGCCCCCCGCCCAGCGTGCCCTGGCCCCGCCTCCCACGCTACGTGGGAGGCGGGGCCAGGGCACACTGGGCAGGGGGGGCAGAGTTGGCCCTGCCTCCCACGCTACACCCGCTCACCCGTCTGGTCTCTTCTAGCTGGCCTTTTCTAGCCTGGAGGGACCTCCGCTGCAGTCTGGCCAGCTAGAAAAGGCCAGACGGGTGAGCGGGAGTAGCGTGGGAGGCGGGGCCAACTCTGGCCCTGCCCCCCCGCCCAGTGTGCCCTGGCCCCGCCTCCCACGCAGCGTGGGAGGCGGGGCCAGGGCATGCTGGGCGGGGGGCGGGGCCAACTCTGGCCCCGCCTCCCGCACTATTCACCCTGGCCCCGCCTCCCACGCAGCATGGGAGGCGGGGCCAGGGCACGCTGGGCTGGGCCAGGGCGCGGGACGCGGGGCCGGTGGCGGGGGCGCTTTTCAGCACCCCAGCTTCACATTGAAAAATATCTCCGGCCGGCCCTGCTGACATTTCACCCTCCACGGAGGGTCCTCTGCCGCAGGTTCCCGAAGATATTGGCTCTGGAGACTTACTAATTGGGGAAGATTCTTCTACTCCTCCCTCGCAGATAGAGCCAGATGTTGCTGAGACGCCTGAGAATGCGGCTTTTAATCATAGAGATTTTGTGACCAGAGAGAGAGGTGCAAAACAAGGGGTCCGTTGGAGCCAGAGACTGGCAAATAGATGGGATAATGGTTAGTGTTCCCATGAGAAAGTTTAGGGAGTTTGTACTCCCTAAATTGTGAAAAGTCTGGAATCTGTTAAAAGTGTTTCACTCAGTAGATTTTCTTGCGGTGTCAACGTAGCTCTTCCTTGAGAGAGGTTCTTCGTCTCCAGCTCTTGTTCCCAAGCCAAGTTTTCCAGTTCCAGTCGAGCCATGCCGAGCCGCAACTCCCGGGTCGACCTTGACTTTACTCCAGTTGTTTCCTTGTTCCTGATTCGTGTTTGCCTCAGCCTTGACAACCTTGCTGCCTTGATTGCTACGAAGTATTTCCAGTGGATTGAACTCTGTTTCTGCCAGCCTTGTTTCTCTGTTTCAACTCATGGACACTTTGATTTCTTTGGAGAGCTATCGAGTTCTCGTTGTGGATTATAATATCGGACCTTTTCCTTTACCCATTTGGAACCACCATTGACTTTTTAAAAAGAACTATTCCTTACTCAACAACAATAACAATTCTTTATTGATTAGTCACTTTTGACCATATCAAAACATGTATCCCTTACTCAGACTCTATACCTAATCTCCTTTGGACATATAATTGCTTTAATAAAGTTATAGTGTGTTATATTGGCTCTTGTCTGGTTTTCGAGTGCTCATGCTGCCTTGGAGTGCAACACAGAGTCACAGTGGTACAGTGGGTTAAACCTTTGTGCCGGCAGGAGGTTGGGTTGCTGACCGGAAAGCTGCCAGGTTCTAATCCCACCCGGGGAGAGCGCGGATGAGCTCCCTCTATCAGCTCCAACTCCATGCAGGGACATGAGAGAAGCCTCCCACAAAGGATGATAAAAACATCAAAACATTATGGGCAACATCCTTGCAGACAATCAGTTCTCTCACACCAGAAGCGACTTGCAGTTTCTCAAGTCACTCCTGAAATGAAAAAAAAAAAAAAGCAGAATATACACATGACACTGGATCTTGCTGAACCCATTTTCCAGATTCCAGGTTCCGGAAATCCCTCTTTCCATTCAAATGGGCACAGGGTCACGGCAGGCCCCTCATGCTTCAGAACCACTTGACAGAATGCCAGATGTTCACCAACAAAACACTTTCCCAGCAGCAAAGAGAAGGCATGAAGAATTCATAAGGCAAAGGAACCCAAAGGGAAAGGGAGGCGGGCATCTTTTGTAGCCAACTGCGTTGCTTTCTGTGCTCAGTGTGGATGCGCTTCCCCACCGACAAGTCATCTCCTGCTCACGTTAAAGGGATGCTAATCCTACCTGGTCCCTTGCCAAAGCAGGAAGAAAAGGATGTGCAAATCCTTAATTAGCCATGCATAATTGATGCACAATTTGCATGCCGTAAACAAGTCCCTTTTCCTGCTGTGAAAGAAAAAGATGCATAAAATCACAGGTTCCTACATTTGGAAGAGACCTCAAGGGCCCATGTGGTCCAACCACATCCCCCCCCCCACCCAGATTTTGGATTACCTGTCTTTGCATATACAGTAGAGTTTCATTTATCCAAGTTAAACGGGCTGGCAGAAGCTTGGATAAGCGAATATCTTGGATAATAAGGAGAGATTAAGGAAAAGCCTTTTAAACATCAAATTGGGTTATGATTTTACAAATTAAGCACCAAAACATCATGTTTAACAAAGTGAATGATATTGGATTTTGGAGCCGTTTGGATTCCAGAATTCCATGTGAGAAGTGCTCAACCCATATAAATCCTAGGAAGGAAACCTAAAGTTTTGAAAAGGTAAAGGTAAAGGTTTCCCCAGTCGTGACCGACTCTGGGGGTTGGTGCTCATCTCCATTTCTAAGATGAAGAGCCGGCGTTGTCCGAAGACACCTCCAAGGTCATGTGGCCACTGGCATGACTGTTACCTTCCCGCCGGAGCGGTACTTATTGATCTACTCACATTGGCATGTTTTCGAACTGCTAGGTTGGCAGGAGCTGGGGCTAACAACGGGTGCTCATTCCGCTCCTGGGATTTGAACCTGGGACCTTTTGGTCCGCAAGTTCAGCAGCTGAGTGCTTTAACACACTGTGCTAAAGGAGCACAATAATGATATTTTCTACGGCTGTCTTATACTATGTCTGAATTCAAAGACTTAAATATTGTCCATTTCTGGTGAAGAGTCTTGAGTCCACAAATAATATTTCCCAGGTCCTGAGAAATATAAAACTTGGTAAGAAATCTCTCAGATATGAGTTAATTTGAAGTGCACAATCATAACAATCTTTTGTATTAAATCTTGTTGTTTTGTATATCCTAGTTCAAAGTCTTAAATAATTGCAATTTCTGAAGATTCTTGAAGACACGGTCGACAAATAACACGGGAGATGGCTAAACAAAGGCCGGTGGATCCAACCACGATGCTGTTCACCAATGGAGCTTTGGAGACATTCAAATAACATTCTTGCGAGAGAATGGCCTGATGCCAGTTCTCAGCACGACTTCGAGAAAACCCTTCCTATTTAATGTGACTTGCCGTTGCTCCCCGGGGCTCCTCTGGAAGATCCTCTCTCGTCATGCCATGTGCAATGCGTTGGACTCAAAAGGCCAGGAATTTCAACCTGGGATTTATTTGACTGTGGAACCACAGCTCTCCTCTTGGAAAGCCATGTTCTCTCTGTGTCTCTTGGAAGCGGAGGAAGCTTGTAAAGGGGACTCGTTCCAAAGCTGTTGCTGTGTTTCTGACAAAGTGAATCTCTCCACACATCTGCAAGCTCAAAAGGAGTTCGACTCAGAGCCGCTCCCGACATGATAGTTCTTGGCTCCTGTTTTGGAAACATGGGTAAAGGGATTTCAAGGGTGCATCGTTCCTACTGTTGGAGCAGTTGGCTGAGAGACAGCTGAGTTTGAAGAGCAGAACTTTCATTGCTGACTTGGTGGTTGGGCTCTGCAGTGTGGCGCAGTGTGTTAAAGCGTGAGCTGCTGAACTTATTTATTTATTTATTTACAGTATTTATATTCCGCCCTTCTCACCCCGAAGGGGACTCAGGGCGGATTACAATGAACACATATATGGCAAACATTCAATGCCAACAGACAAACAACATACAGTATAGACAGACACAGAGGCATTTAACATTTTTCCAGCTTCACAATTGCAGCCACAGGGGGAGCTGTTGCTTCACCGTCCACTAGTGGCTATACTTCCTCATTCCTTTCCTCGTGTTTTGCTGGCAGTTTTATGGTGTTGTAAATTAGTCAAATTAGCCTCCCGCATAAAGCATACCTAAATTTCCCTACTTGACAGATGCAACTGTCTTTCGGGGCTGCATAGGTCAACAGCAAGCTGGGCTATTTAATGGTTGGGGGCTTAACCAGACCCGGGCTTTGAACTCATGACCTCTCGGTCAGTAGTGATTTATTGCAGCTGGTTACTAGCCAGCTGGTTACTAGCCAGCTGCGCCACAGCCGGGCCCCAGGTTCGAATCTGGGGAACGGCGTGAGCGCCCGCTGTTAGCTCCAGCTCCTGCCAACCTAACAGTTTGAAAACATGCAAATGTGAGTAGATCAATAGGTACCGCTCCGATGGGAAGATACCGGCGCTCCATGCAGTCATGCCAGTGGCCACATGACCTTGGAGGTGTCTATGGACAACACCGGCTCTTTGACTTAGAAATGGAGATGAGCACCAACCATCAGAGTTGGACACGACTGGACTTAACATCAGGGGAAACCTTTACCTTAGAGTTGGAAGAGACTCCAAAGGCTATCCAGTCTACCCTCCTTCTGCCTTCATGCAGGAAAAGCACAATCAAAGCACCCCTGACAGATGGCCATCCAGTCCCTGTTTAAAAGCCTCCAAAGAAAGAGTTTTTAGTGGACTCTAAGGCAGAAACCATAAGTCAAAGCCAAGTTGATGGCACACAACAATACCCTGTTTCCCCAAAAATAAGACATCCCCAGGAAATAAGACCTAGTAGAGGTTTTGCTGAATTGCTAAATATAAGGCCTCCCCTGAAAGAAAGACCTAGCAAAGTTTGTGTTTGGAAGCATGCCCACCAAACAGAACACCAGAGCATGCAGAATCGGTAAATGTATGTACCATAGATAGTTGTACATGGAAATAGTGGTAGGAAAAAGAAATTCTTGATGGGATTCACAGTTTGTCTGGTTATGCTGGTTTGTGATCACAATTACTGTACAGTATATAATAAATGTTCATTTTTTTTGTTCAACAATAAATGTGAATTCTTCTTCATGGAAAAATAAGACATCCCCTGAAAATAAGACCTAGAACATCTTTGGGAGCAAAAATTAATATAAGACACTGTCTTATTTTTGGGAAAACACAGTAGTAGCAAGCAATAGCCACCAATTTGCAGGGCCCAATAACTCCAGCACCTTTTTGTTGCTGCAGATAACAGCAGTGGCTGCTTTACATGCAAAATTCCCTGTCAATTGAACATGGTGGCGATTATGGCTCCGAAATCATGTCTTCGGAGGGGAGCCTAGGAAGGAAGGAGTCCACAGAGAGCTGCTGTCAACAGGCCCCACAAGAGCAAACTGCCAGGCACTGCGCCGAGGAGAAGGTGGAAATTGATTTCGTGTCGGCGAACTCTCCGGCTCGATGGCAATTAGTCTCTAATGAGTGTGGAATCGCTCGGCGAGAAAAGCCAGGGATGAGAAGAGATGAGATGGCGAGCAAGAAAACAGCACACCAAGGAAAGAAAGCCACCAAAGGGCTGGATGGGGAGATGGATGTTTGCACAGAGCAAAAGAGGTTGGGCCTTTGAGAAAGGGATAAGAACTCGAGGGACTTTTGCCATGGGCCAAGATGTGAGTGGGAAATGCTGTATGCAGTAGACATGTCCAAAAAATCGTTTTGAATCGTATATCGGAATTATTTCGGATTGTTCTCGCTTTTTGATACGCATTCCGAGACATTGTCTCACAGTGCAACCGGCAATGTAATTCGAACCATTGTTGGCCCATTCTCTAATTGTCTCTTAATGTTTCGTTAATTCCCCCCCCCATTTTTTTAAATATATTTTTAAAAATATTTTTTAAATTTTTTTTGTTTCTGCAACCTACCTAGAATGGGAGCTTTGCGCAGCCTAACATGGCTGCCACTCCCCAGCCAATCAGAAGTTTCCACGATGGACATAAAGGTGGGGGCTAGGGTTGATGAGGATAGCTCAAGAAATGAGGGCGGGAGAGCCCTGTAAAAGTCCCCCCCCCCCCCCGGTTCCTTTTTTTGGTGATTGCGCATGCGCGTCCACCACTTTAGAAACATTTAGAATCATTACGAATTTTCAGAAATATCTGAAATTTTTGGGTGAAAAAAATCGGAAATACTTTCTATATCGAAGCGCCAGCGCCCCCTACTTTAGAAACGAGAATTGAAACATGTTTTTCATCAATCGGACATGCCTAGTATGCAGGTCTATCCCCTTCTATGTTATTCCTTCTTTTATTAATGCCTTCCTTTTGCCTCAAAGGAATGACTCAAGTCAGGTTACAAAGGCTGGAATTCAGCACCAAAGTCATTAATAACTAATCTACATTCATAACTAATCAACGTTTAGGGTTCAGTGGTGTAGAGCAGAGCTTTCCCCAAACATTTCATGTTGATGACTCACTTGTAACATGCACAATTTCACGACACTGTAATTCAGTTTTACTAGGACTCAATGTCAGAGTAATTCGCAGCGCAGCAGTAGATGGAGTCAGTGGAACACAGAACGAAGAGACATCAGAGACGATGATAAAACTATATACAAGTTTTACTGAAAGCAGTAATAAAGACAAACAGACTTGCAGACAAACACAGGACTTGACTCAACTCAGCAGACAGCAGAACAGAACAGATCTGATGCAATCAGTAATGCACAAACACTTGTGTCTGGACACTCCCCAGTTCCAGCCACACATCAAGGTCAACACAGCTTCTTGGCAATTAACTCTTTCCAGACTATAGTACACTCTGGATGATGCAATCAGTATGCAATACTGACAAGACACAAATTTCATTTAAACACTATCAATTCACAAATCCCACATTAACACTCAAGTCAGCTTATAAAGGCTGGAATTCGGCACCACAATCATGAATAACTAACCTATGTTAGTAACTGATCCACATTCATGATTCAACAGTAAAGAGCAGAGCTTTCCAGAAATTTCATGTTGGTGACACACTTGTAACATACATAATTTCACGACATGGTAATTCAGTTTTACCAGGACTCAAGTCAGCTCATAAAGGCTGGAATTCGGCATCACAACCATGAATAACTAACCTACGTTCATAACTGAACCACATTCATGATTCAACAGCACAGAGCAGAGCTTTCCAGAAATTTCATGTTGGTGACTCACTTGTAACATGCACAATTTCACGACACTGTAATTCAGTTTTACCAGGACTCAAGTCAGCTTATAAAGGTTGGAATTCGGCACCACAATCATGAATAACTAACCTATGTTAGTAACTGAAGCACATTCATGATTCAACAGTACAGAGCAGAGCTTTCCAGAAATTTCATGTTGGTGACTCAGTTGTAACATGCACAATTTCACGACACTGTAATTCAGTTTTACCAGGACTCAAGTCAGCTTATAAAGGTTGGAATTCGGCACCACAATCATGAATAACTAACCTATGTTCATAACTGATCCACATTCATGATTCAACAGTAAAGTGCAGAGCTTTCCAGAAATTTCATGTTAGTGACTCACTTGTAACATGCACAATTTCACGACACTGTAATTCAGTTTTACCAGGACTCAAGTCAGCTTATAAAGGTTGGAATTCGGCACCACAATCATAAATAACTAACCTATGTTCGTAACTGAAGCACATTCATGTTTCAACAGTACAGAGCAGAGCTTTCCAGAAATTTCATGTTGGTGACTCACTTTAATATACATAATTTCACGACACAGTAATTCAGTTTTACCAGGACTCAAGTCAGCTTATAAATGCTGGAATTCGGCACCACAATCATGAATAACTAACCTATGTTCATAACTGAACCACATTCATGATTCAACAGTAAAGTGCAGAGATTTCCAGAAATTTAATGTTGGTGACTCACTTGTAACATGCAAAATTTCACGACACTATAATTCAGTTTTACCAGGACTCAGGTCAGCTTATAAATGCTGGAATTCGGCACCGCAATCATGAATAACTAACCTACTTTCATAACTGAAGCACATTCATGATTCAACAGCACAGAGCAGTGCTTTCCAAACATTTCATGTTGGTGACACACTTTTGACATGTATAATTTTGCAACACGGTAATTCAGTTTTACTAGCAAACCAAAGGTTCAATCAACCCCTTATAATATAAACAGGCACATACATACATTCTAATAATGAAATGTATGGGGACACAACATAGCTCATGAAAACCTCTCATTTATATTTTTTGAAAATATGTGATTTATTGCTTTTTTAGCATAGATTCAAAGATTTTTTATTAGCACCTAAGCACTGCAGGCGACACACTAATGTATCCCGACACACTTTGGAAATCTCTGTTGTAGAGAATACGTTGTTGCTGTCTTCAAGTCCTGTCCAATCTTAAAATAAAACTATTTCTCACTTATGGAAACCTAATGTTAAGTTATCATGGGGCTTTCTCAGTTTTGCATATAAGGGCGTTGCCCTTACCTTCTCCTGTGGTTGAAAGAGAGTGACTTGGGGCCGGGCTGTGGCACAGGTTGGTTAGCAGCCAGCTGCAATAAATCACTCTGACCAAGAGGTCATGAGTTTGAGGCCAGCCCGTGTTGGGATGAGCACCTGACAATTAAAAATAAAATATAGCCCCTGCTCGTTGCTGACCTAAGCAACCCGAAAGATAGTTGCATCTATCAAGTAGGAAATTTAGGTACCACTTATATGTGGGGAGGCTAATTTATGACACCATAAAAATCACCCAGCTACCGTTGGAATGAGGAAGTGCCGTCACAGTGGATGATGAAGCAGCTGCTACCCCGTGGCCAGCATCAAGCATACCCTCAGAAAGCTGGAAGCTGGAGAAGGTTTAAATTGCCTCTGCATCTGTCTCTGTCTCTGTTCTATGTTATATGGCATTGAATGTTTGCCTTATATGTGTACAATGTGATCCACCCTGAGTCCCCTTCAGGGTGAGAAGGGCAGAATATAAATACTGTAAATAAATAAATAAATAAATAAATAAAGATCACCCAGTGGGTTTCCATGGCTGAGCAAAGGGGATTCAAACCCTTGTCTCCAGAATAATAATCCAACATTATTCCGGCTTTTACATAAGGAATGTAAAAGGCCTCCAGTCCCAAAGACAGCAACATAACAGGAGCATTCCGAAGCAAAGCTACTTTGTGCATTGAATTAAGTTTGCAGCAATTGAAGTAAGCTGGAGGCCAAAAGTGGAAATGGGAAAAAGAGGGAGTAACTAGTGCAGCTAAAAAAATGGAAATAAATGGGATGGAAAATATAGTATTAAAAGAACAGACTAAAGAGGGAAATGAATATCCGAAAGGGATAACTGGTATGATATATAAAATATTAATACAGATTAAGAGTGGGAGGAAAGGGATATCAACAAGGGAAATATGGGAGGAAGAACTGGGAATAAAAGTAGGAGAAAGGAATTGGGAAAAATTATGGAAAGCAAGGCATCTCAAAAATTTATCAATTAGAATAAAAGAAAACTACTACAAGATACTATGGAAGTGGTATTTGACCCTAATCAAGATACATAATATGGATAAGAGCTGTCCAGAAAAATGTTGAAGAGGTTGTCAAGAAAGGGGGACATATATTCATATGTGGTGGGAATGTAAGTATGTACAGAGTTTTTGGGGAAAGGTCATAGTAGAAATAAAAAGTATCACGAAGAAAAAAATCAATACAAACCCAGTGACTATACTATTATCTATTTATAATACAGATTAATGGAAAGAAAATGAAAAGAATTTGATAACAATGTTGCTAACGGCTGCAAGGTTATTAATAGTGATGGGAGCACAACGGGTAGAACACTGGGGGAAGGAAAAGATTTAATTATATGAATTGTTCCGCTCCCAGGGGTTTGATTTGCATTTTCCCATAGTTGTAGGAAACAGCACCTGTTTGCATTTTTTCCAGGGTTGCTGCAGACTCAGCAGCACTCTGACAGTTAGCCACTAGCAGAGATTTGTAACCATTCTGCATAGTCTTTGCTGCTGAAAGCTTGCAAAGTATCCTTTTGTTCTTGAGACCGCCCCTTTTCCTGGGGATGAAATCTCCATTTTGAGAAGCCTTTTTGCTTTTTTACTCAGATGTGCTTGTGTGATCAAACCAGGCCCGCTCAGACAAGCCATTGTAAGTACTGACCTCTTGCCTATAAAACTGGTGCTGAGTTCAGATAGGGGAAGACCTGCTTTTTCCAAGATAGCAACTCAGCACTGGGGCAAAGAATATCCCGGGATTTCTTTGCCATTGGAAGAAGCTCTAATTACTTCGTCTCCAAGCTAGCTTTGAGCTTAGATAGTCAAAGACCTGCTCTTTCTGATATAGCAGCTCAGGGCTAGGGTAAAGAGGATCTCAGGATCTCTTTGCCTTTGGAAGAAGTTAACCCAGCAACTAAGGGGAAAAGCAAGAAAGGAACGTCTGCAAGGTTTTATAAGTTGACTATTTGTATTTGTAACCTCAACAACTTGTGCCAAGTCTGCCAAGGACTTTGAGAAAATAAAATCTTGTTTGTTTGTTCAACTTGAAGTGACTTTGGTTACTGGGATTTCTGAGCTTCAAAGTAAGGCCCCCGCAGTTCACCAAGGCAAAGAAAGAAGCACATCTTAAAACTCTAAAAGGTGCCTGGGTGTGACGGCATTTGAATTGTAAAGATTTTTCTTTTCTTTGTAACAAAATGAATAGTAATGTAATAAAATTTATTTTAAAAAAATGAAATAAAGAAATCTTGCAATTAAAAAACGAATGAAGAAATGGGATGACTGCTGGTGAATTAGGACTCTCTCTGTCAAACCGGAGCACTAGGAAGACATGCAAGGAAAGGGATATCTCCTAGGCTTCTTGGCTGCTGCTATTACTGAGATGTCACTGAGATCAGAAAGAGCAAAAGAGAGATGTCCGCATCCTGCAGATTAGAAAGGCAAATGAATCATGTCCAATGGTCTCCGGGTCATGGGTTAATAGGATCACAAATCTCAGTGTTTTCCCCCCATCAAGCCAACAATAAAAGTTGCCATCTTCCATTTGAAATGTCAGCTTTATGGCTCTGGCAGCGGAAAGGGTGGGCAGAGACTTACAGCTGAGTCCCAGATTGAAAAGGAAGTCTCAGCTTTTTGCTTTAATGACTTGAGAGAAAGTTGCTTAGTCCAGCTTTGCATGACAGCCATTTCAAAAGGAGCTCATTTGGGGGCAAATTCAGCTTGGTCACCATGGATATGCATTGATGCAAGGTTTAGTCAAATATTTAAGAGTATTTTAAAACCTTTTTGCATCTCCATATCTCCTTTCATTCAGATTTGGTGGCTCCTTTGCATTTTAGTATGATGGTTTTGAAACCAGGCTTGGAAGGAGCTCTCCGGGGTGCTGAATCAAATCCTCCCAATGCACCCAGCACCTTGGAGAGCTCTTTTAAAGCCATCAAAATGTGCCATTGAAATCTACTGAAACAAACATCAGAAATAAATGTAGTTGTATATAAGAACATAATACCGCACAAGATAGGTATTTTAATATGTGTACTTTGTAGAAATACATTTTAGTATGTGTATTTTATATAATGTTTACAATGATTATGTATTTTAGTGATGTTATAATCTGCCTTGAGCCACGAGGAGAGGCGGGTAAGAAATAACATTATTATTATTATTATTATTATTATTATTATTATTATTATTATTATTATTATTATTTTATTATGACACAGCAAACAAGATAGATATGCTGGATTTCGTATCACAAAATCACAAGTCGAACACTTCCCTAGTGTTTAGGACTGTGTGATGTATTTTCGGATGATGCATGCAGATCCCAGTAGGGTGGCCTTTTGCAGTTGCCAAATCGTGATTTTGTCAATGTCTATTGTTTCCAAATGCCGGCTGAGATCTTTTGGCACGGCACCCATGTGCCGATCACCACCGGGACCACCTGTACTGGTTTCTGCCAGAGTCTTATTATTATTATTATTATTATTATTATTATTATTATTATTATTATTATTATTATTTGTCGCACCTCAGGTTAGCTTCACCTTGCTAAAGACACCAGGCTGCACACAGATCGTAGTCTTTTGTAGTTTATTAGGAAATAGGGGAAAGATAGTTCATAAAAGGTAAAAGTTCAGTTCCAAAAGATAGTTATAAAAACAAGGCTGTAGAATAAATCCATGGAAACATTAGGCATGAAACAAGGTCCTTAAAACGAAGCCAGAGTCCCAGAAACGAGGATACATCCAGGCTACAAGATAATACAGGAAAGCAGACTTGATTCTTGATTCAAGCGAGGAAATTGCTTTGACAAAGATTTCCCTCTCAGCAGACTGTTTTAATAGCATAACATAAAGGCATTTCTTTGCCCTTTGACCTCCCTCTTATTTGCTATTCTGAGACTTCTGTGCATCCCCCAAAATTCCAAATGACTAGCCCGGTTGAGAGAAGCGGCCTCATCGATTTCAAGGCCACAGGGTATGTTAGTGTTATCAGGCTGAGGCTGGGAGCTACTCTCCCTTTCTGCTTCTTGCACCTGAAAACCATCATCAGTAACAACATCATTTCTTCCCATGGGAAAGCCTCCCTGCTCCTCATCTCCCACAGCAGGAACATTCTGCACCTGAATCCCATAATTCCCATCAGAGTTATCTTGAAACTCATCCTGAACCTGAATCCCATCATCTTGAAACTGCATCCCAGAATCCTCATCAGAGTCACACAAAGGCTGAGTCACAACATTATTATTATTATTATTATTATTATTATTATTATTATTATTATTATTATTATTTTATGACACAGCAAACAAGATATATATGCTGGATTTCATATAATTATAATTATTATTATGATTTTAATTATTATTATTATTATTAATTTAGGACTTTTAGATAAATATAGAATATCTTTTTATGTCACAATTAATTCAGGTATCTGGCTAAGAATAATAGTGGTAGGCAATGAAGATGATGTGAATGGAGAAGACATAAGCTGAAGGTGTTGGAAGAATATTAGTAGTGATTGACTGTATAGGATGTGTTTATATTGATAACGTATGGATTGTTTATTGTTTACTCATAGATTTGTTTACTGCATAATTAAGAACATGTTTTTTTAAGAAAAATCCACTAAAATGAACAATACAGACAAACATGTCAAAAAGAAGTATTTCAATCTAGTGCTAAAGACTCCCTCCAAGGCAGTGGATGATGGGATAGGAGTCCAAACTCATCCTTGCTTTCATCCTCTCCGCATTTTCCTTCCATTGCAATGCTCTTCTTCTAGTTCTTATCAAGCTTAGATCTACTTCTCCTAAAAACAACTCCATCCTAGATGGATTTATTCATCTCACTCTCTACCTGGTTGTCCTTACAGTCACATTTGGCCAATTTGCATGTGAGGAAACGAGATTCCATTAAGAGTATTAAATCATCCCATTGTCCCTGGCTAAACTTTATTCACTCAGTATGCCTGCCTTTTAATATATACACATTTATTAAAAAGCTTGGGTATTAAATCATTATGCAAATGGGCTTGGCACCGTGAAGGAGAAGCACTTTAATGGAGAGCGTCACCTTCTAGTCCTTTCAAGAGGCATAAATAAAGCTGCGGGGCAATAAAGACGATGGCTGAAATGGCCGCTCCAGATCAATTTTTCCTTGGGGGTCTGAGATCAGCCTTGGATATTTTCCCAAAAGGAGAAGGACCAATGGGAACCCTTTGGTGGAGCGTGAAAAAATGTAGATCAGACTTCTGGGTAGCATTTGATTGCTGGCTTTTTGGATTCCACACCTTATTTACTTATCCCTGCTTTTTACTATATATTTTTTCTGTGTTTTTACAATAAACTGTTTGCCTTTACCAGGGGTCCTCAAACTTTTTAAGTGGAGGGCCGATTCACAGTCCCTCAAACTGTTGGGGGGGGGGGGGCGGACTATGATGAAATAGTAAAAAATTAGGATTGTTTTGGTGTGCCTTCAAGTCATTTCAGACTTAGGTCAACCCTAACTTAAGACCATAGGTAAACAAAGAGACCTCCAAAGACCATCTAGAGGGTCTCATAAGACCATTGGTAAGGAAAGGGACCCTCAAAGGCAATCTTATCAAGCCATCGGAAGACCATAGATAAGGAAAGGGGCCCTCAAAGACCATCTAGATGGTTTCATAGGATCATAGGTATGGAAAGTGACCTCCAAAAGCCATCTAGATGTTCTCATAAGGCCATAGCTAAGCAAAGAGACCTTCAAAGACCATCTAGATGATCTCATAAGACCATTGGTAAGGAAAGGGACCCTCAAAGGCCATCTAGATGATCTCATCAGGCCATCAGAAGACAATAGATAAGGAAAGGGGCCCTCAAAGACCATCTAGATGGTTTCATAGGATCATAGGTATGGAAAGTGACCTCCAAAAGCCATCTAGATGTTCTCATAAGGCCATAGCTAAGCAAAGAGACCTTCAAAGACCATCTAGATGATCTCATAAGACCATTGGTAAGGAAAGGGACCCTCAAAGGCAATTTAGATGATCTCTTCAGGCCATCAGAAGACAATAGATAAGGAAAGGGGCCCTCAAAGACCATCTAGATGGTTTCATAAGACCATAGGTAAGGAAAGGGGCCCCCAAAGGACAACTAGACAATCTCATAAAACCATAGGTAAGGAAAGGGACCCTCAAAGGAGATCTAGATGGTCTCATAGGAACATAGTACGGAAAGTGACTTCCAAAAGCCATCTAGATGGTCTCATATGACCATAGCTAAGCAAAGAGACCTCCAAAGACCAGGTAGACTTAGATCAACCCTAAGTCTAAAGTTTAGGACAGGGGCCAGGTAAATGACATTGGCTGTTTCCAAATGCCGGCTGAGAACTTTTGGCACGGCACCCAATGTGCCCATCACCACTGGGACCACCTGTACTGGTTTCTGCCAGAGTCTTTGAAGTTCAATCTTGAGATCCTGATAGCGGCTGAGTTTTTCCTGTTGTTTTTCGTCAATGCGACTGTCACCTGGGATGGCAACATCAATGATCCAAACCTTTTTCTTTTCCACAACTGTGATGTCTGGTGTGTTGTGTTCCAGAACTTTGTCAGTCTGGATTCGGAAGTCCCACAGTATCTTTGTGTGTTCATTTTCCATGATCTTTGCAGGTTTGTAATCCCACCAGTTCTTTGCTGCTGGGAGGTGGTACTTGAGGCATAAGTTCCAATGAATCATTTGGGCCACATAGTTGTGCCTCTGTTTGTAGTCTGTCTGTGCAATTTTCTTACAGCAGCTGAGGAGATGATCCATGGTTTCGTTTGGTTTCCTTGCACAGTCCGCATTTTGGGTCATCAGCTGATTTTTCGATCTTGGCCTTAATTGCATTTGTTCTGATGGCTTGCTCCTGGGCTGCAAGGATCAGGCCTTCTGTCTCCTTCTTCAGGGTCCCATTCGTGAGCCAGAGCCAGGTCTTCTCCTTATCAGCTTTTCCTTCAATTTTGTCAAGGAACTTTCCATGCAATGTTTTGTTGTGCCAGCTGTCAGCTCTAGTTTGTAGTGCGGTTTTCTTGTACTGATTTTTTGTCTCCAATGAATCATTTGGGCCACATAGTTGTGCCTCTGTTTGTAGTCTGTCTGTGCGATTTTCTTACAGCAGCTGAGGATATGATCAATGGTTTCGTCAGTTTCCTTGCAGTGTCTGCATTTTGGGTCATCAGCTATTATTATTATTATTATTATTATTATTATTATTATTATTATTATTATTATCATCATCATCATCTTGGGACTTTCTCTTTGGTGTTCAATATGTTCTTCCACCCGCTTTTCTACCCAAGCAAAGAGCCAGTGGGAAATGCTACCTTTTAGTAGGTGCATCTTTCACATCCTGGGCTCTTATCCGACATTTTGACAACTCTTTTTATTCCATCGAGGCCTGAAAGACAGCACTTCATAATCCTCCATGTGCTGTAATTAGACGGAGGCTTTCAGAACATCAAAGAAGTAATGCGTCCCCTTATTATTCGGGGATTGGAGACACCGTTACGGGAACTTCAAAGGATCTCTCTCACATGTGTGTTTAACAGCCAGGCTTTGCTTTATGCATAATGAGTTATGCAAATTATAGCCTCCATTGGAAACCTGAAACAACTGCCACCCAGCGTTCTTGGCATTTCTTCCGGAGGAGAAACAAAAGAGGGTTGCGATTCCAAGGAAGAGGAAACTGTACGCAGACAGGAATCAAGGAAATCCACAATAACTGCTATATATACATGTATATACACACACACACACACACATATATATATACATATACAGTAGAGTCTCACTTATCCAACATTCGTTTATCCAACATTCTGGATATATCCAACGCAGTTTGCCTCCCATCCCAAGCCACAGCTGTTTCTCTAGGCCAGGGGTCCCCAAACTAAGGCCCGGGGGACGGATGCGGCCCATTGAAGCCATTTATCCAGCCCCCACGACACAAAGGCAGAAGGGGGTTGGGCTAAATGACCCAAGGGGTCTCTTCTTCTCTTACAACCATTATTATTATTATTATTATTATTATTATTATTATTATTATTATTATTATTATTATCATTGAGGCTGGGTGGCCATCTGTCAGGGGTGCTTTGCTTGTGCCTTTTGATACACAAAGGCAGAAGAGGGTTGGACTAAATGGCCCAAGGGGGTCTCTTCCAACCCTCTTTATTATTATTATTTTATTATGACACAGCAAACAAGATAGATATGCTGGATTTCACATCACAAGTTGAACACTTCCCAAGTGTCTAGGACTGTGTGATGTATTTTCGGATGATGCGCGCAGATCCCAGCAGGGTGGCCTTTTGCAGCTGGCAGATCGTTATTATTATTATTATTATTATTATTATTATTATTATTATTATTATCATCATTGAGGCTGGGTGGCCATCTGTCAGGGGTGCTTTGCTTGTGCCTTTTGATACACAAAGGCAGAAGAGGGTTGGACTAAATGGCCCAAGGGGGTCTCTTCCAACCCTCTTTATTATTATTATTATTATTATTATTATTATTATTATTATTATTATTATTATTAACATTGAGGCTGGGTGGCCATCTGTCAGGGGTGCTTTGCTTGTGCTTTTGGTGCAGAAAGGCAGAAGAGGGTTGGACTAAAAGGCCCAAGGGGTCTCTTCCAACCCTCTTTATTATTATTATTTTATTGTATGACACAGCAAACAAGATAGATATGCTGGATTTCATATCACAAAATCACAAGTTGAACACTTCCCAAGTGTCTAGGACTGTGTGATGTATTTTCAGATGATGCACACAGATCCCAGTAGGACTAAATAGACAAAATGGCCCAAGGGGGTCTCTTCCAACCCTCTTTGTTGTTGTTGTTGTTGTTGTTATTAACATTGAGGCTGGGAGGCCATCTGTCAGGGGTGCTTTGCTTGTGCTTTTGGTGCAGAAAGGCAGAAGGGGATTGGACTAAAAGGCCCAAGGGGTCTCTTCCAACCCTCTTTATTGTTGTTTTTATTGTTGTTTTATTGTTTTTATTGTTATTTTAAAGCTAGGTGTATTGTTTTAATCTATTTCTGTAAACCGCTCTGAGCCAAACTGGGAGTAACGGTATACAAGTCTAATAAATAAATAAATTATTATTATTATTATTATTATTATTATTATTATTATTATTATTATTATTAACATTGAGGCTGGGTGGCCATCTGTCAGGGGTTGGCAGAAGAGGGTTGCACTAAATGGCCCAAGGGGGTCTCTTCCAATGCTCTTTATTATGATTATTATTATTATTAACATTGAGGCTGGGTGGCCATCTGTCAGGGGTGCTTTGCTTGTGCTTTTGGTGCAGAAAGGCAGAAGGGGGTTGGACTCAATGGCCCAAAGGGTATCTTCCAACCCTCTTTTTCATTATCATCATCATTATTATTATTATTATTATTATTATTATTATTATTATTATTAATTATTATTATTATTGCTC
The DNA here is from genome assembly GCF_035594765.1 of Anolis carolinensis. Classification (NCBI taxonomy): domain Eukaryota; kingdom Metazoa; phylum Chordata; class Lepidosauria; order Squamata; family Anolidae; genus Anolis; species Anolis carolinensis. The sequence continues at coordinate 16,946,911 of NW_026943823.1, forward strand.
GGTGGCCAACTATAGTCCGGCCCTCCAACGGTCTGAAGGATCGTGAACTGGCCCCCTGTTTTAAAAGTTTGGGGACCCTTGCTCTAGGCAGTAAGGATTGAACTTTTTATGGATTTAATTTCCAAAAATGTTGCTACTGTAAGTTCATTTTATGCCGTTCTATCATTATTTGGAGTCAATTTGTTAGTAGCCAATGTTTTTGTAGTCACTGTTTTCAATATTTTGTGATGTTTTGGTGCTAAATTCATAAATACAGTAATTACTACATAATGTTACTGTGTTTTGAACTGCTTTTCTGTAGATTTGTTGTAAAACATGATGGTTTTGATGCTTAATATTGTAAAATGATAACGTAATTTGACATTTAATAGGTTTTTCCTTAATCCCTCCTTATTATCCAACATTTTCACTTATCCAAAGTTCTGCCGGCCCATTTATGTTGGATAAGTGAGACTCTACTGTATTCCTGCCTTGAATCTATTGGTAATAAGACAGAAAACACTTTGGTCAATGTGAGATGGAAATTGTGCACAGATCTATATCTTCATCCATCTCTTTACTGAATGTTTGGACAGTAAGCCAGAACGGAAACCACTTGGGCCAATGCAGGAGTGAATCTTATCACTGGCTGAGAATTTGCAAGATTCACCAGATGTTGACATGGCGATACTGCAATGGTAATGTCAGCCTATTCGTTGCAAAATTGAAAGGTTTGGAAGTTTTCTTGGGTTTTGAGGAGGGTTTTTCTATGCGTTTCTTTGCTTGCCTTACATTTTGACTTTCTACCCAAAATGGAACCCAAGGAAGCTTAAAATATCAAACCAAGTTGTATCTAAAATGTAGAATGAATGCAATTTGTGACTGTAACGCCACATCTTAATACAGTAGAGTCTCACTTATCCAAGCCTCGCTTATCCACGCTTCTGGATTATCCAAGCCATTTTTGTAGTCAATGTTTTCAATATATCATGATATTTTGGTGTTAAATTCATAAATACAGTAATTATAACATAACATTACTGCATATTGAACTATTTTTTCTGTCAAATTTGTTGTCTAACATGATGTTTTGGTGCTTAATTTGTAAAATCATAACCTAATTTGATGTTGAATAGGCTTTTCCTTAATCCCTCCTTATTATCCAAGATATTCGCTTATCCAAGCTTCTGCCGGACCGTTTAGCTTGGATAAGTTAAAAGTTGGATATTTCGGGCTATGGCACAGGCTGGAGAGCAGTGAATCACTGCAATGAATCATTCTGACCAGGAGGTCATGAGTTCGAGGCCCTCTCGGAGCCATGTTTGTCTTGTCTTTGTTCTATGTTAAAAGGCATTTCCTTGCACAGTCTGCATTTTGGGTCATCAGCTGATTTTTCGATCTTGGCCTGAATTGCCTTTGTTCTGATGTCTTGCTCCTGGGCTGCAAGGATCAGGCCTTCTGTCTCCTTCTTCAGGGTCCCATTCGTGAGCCAGAGCCAGGTCTTCTCCTTATCAGCTTTTCCTTCAATTTTGTCAAGGAACTTTCCATGCAATGTTTTGTTGTGCCAGCTGTCAGCTCTAGTTTGTAGTGCAGTTTTCCTGCACTGATTTTTTGTCTCCGATGAATCATTTGGGCCACATTGTTGTGCCTCTGTTTGTAGTCTGTCTGTGCGATTTTTCTTACAGCCTATACGTGTAATGTGATCTGCCCTGAATCCCCTTCGGGGTGAGAAGGGCAGAATATAAATGCTGTAAATAAAATAAAATAAATAAATAAGTAAAACTACTGTACTATGTAATCCTGGGAGCTGTAGTTTTGCAAGGCCTTGTAGCTTTCTCTGCCATAGAGAGAGGGAACGTACTTTTTAATTTCCTTTACAGATTCCGACCTCAGTGCATTGGTCGTGCGATTGCAGGTGATTGCAGGCTGCGATTGTGCCCTTCAACGCCTAATAGATGAGAAGTTTTCGTTTATTAGCTCCCCATCCCTCCATCTCCCCAACCAGAAGATAAAATTGCAAACCTTAGAAAATATATTGACTGCCTTTCTTGGTGCTCATGGAACTATTAATGTGAAGCACTTCAATTCAGATGCGGTAACTGGGGTTCTCGTCTCTTTTAGTGCTGCTAAGTGGCTCCATAATCACCTCCGATTTATGGCCCACAGAATAGTTCCTGGAATTTGCAATCATCACCACTATGAGAAGAAACCCTCCTTGAGGTGGCCAAAGAAAGAAATATTGCTACCCTGTTTCCCTTAAAATAAGACATCCCCAGAAAATAAGACCTAGTAGAGGTTTTGCTGAATTGCTAAATATAAGGCCGCCCCCGAAAGTAAGATCTAGCAAAGTTTTTGTTTGGAAGCATGCCCGCCAAACAGAACACCAGAGCATGCAGGATTGATAAATGTACGTACCATAAAGTGTTGTACATGGAAATATTGGTAGTATGTGGCGCAGCTGGCTAGTAACCAGCTGCAATAAATCCCTACTGACCGAGAGGTCATGAGTTTGAAGCCCCCAACCATTAAATAGCTTGGCTTGCTGTTGACCTATGCAGCCCCGAAAGACAGTTGCACCTGTCAATTAGGGAAATTTAGGTACGCTTTATGCGGGAGGCTAATTTAACTAATTTACAACATCATAAAACTGTCAGCAAAACATGAGAAAAGGAATGAGGAAGTACAGCCATTAGTGGAAAGTGAAGCAACAGCTCCCCCTGTGGTCGGAATCGTGAAGTTGAAAAAAAATGTTAAATGCCTCTGTGTCTGTCTATATATGTTGTTTGTCTGTTGGCATTGAATGTTTGCCATATATGTGTTCATTGTAATCCGCCCTGAGTCCCCTTCGGGGTAAGAAGGAAGGGCGGAATATAAATACTGTAAATAAATAAATAGTAACAAGAAATTCTTGATAGGATCCACAGTTTGTCTGGTTTTGCTGGTTTGTGATGACAACTACTGTACAGTATATAATAAATGTTCATTTTTTTTTGTTCAACAATAAATGTGGATTTTTCTTCATGGAAAAATAAGACATCCCCTGAAAATAAGACCTAGCGCATCATTGGGAGCAAAAATTAAGATAAGACACTGTCTTATTTTCGGGGAAACACGGTATTTTGGTACTTGGGGATGGGGGAGAGCTTCTTCTTGCTGAGGTTGAGATTCAGCTACCTGTCAAAGGAGTGGGCTGAGAGTCTAGTGCCAGGCGCATCCCGCTGCCTTGAAGATTAGGTCAATACATCAATATGAATATAGATACAAAAGGCATTGATAAACAATCAAAGGACTGTGTTGTCGAAGGCTTTCATGGCCGGGATCACAGGGTTGTTGTATATCTTTCGGGCTGTGTGGCCATGTTTCAGAAGTATTCTCTCCTGACGTTTCGCCCACATCTATGGCAGGCATCCTCAGAGGTTGTGAGGCATGGATAAACTAGGCAAGGAAGGTAAATATATATCTGTGGAGAGTCCAGGGTGTGACAAGAGTCCTTTGTCAGTTGGAAGCCAGCGCTAATGTTTCAGGTAATCACCCTAATTAGCATTGGAAAGGTTTGGGCTCGGGCTGTGCCGCAGGCTGGAGAGCAAGCCAGCTGTAACCAGCTGCAATGAATCACTCTGAGTTCGAGGCCCGCTCGGAGCCTATGTTTGTCTTGTCTTTGTTCTATGTTTAAAAGGCATTGAATGTTTGCCTATATGTGTAATGTGATCTGCCCTGAGTCCCCTTCGGGGTGAGAAGGGCGGAATATAAATGCTGTAAATAAATAAATAAATAAATAAATAAATAAATAAATAAATAAATAAATGTGTCTCTTGCCTGGGGGCATACTTTGTTCAGAGTCATTAGCTGTCCTTGGGGCTTGACCACTCCAACAACTATCATGTCAGACTACACAGAGAAGCCACTGAAATCCACAAGCATGTGGACAACTTCAACAGAAAGGAGGAAACCATAAAAATAAATAAAATCTGGCTACCAGTATTAAAAAAAACTCAAAAATCAGAGCAGTAGATAGTAAGCAACACTCTGAGGGCAGAGGAGCCCCAAGGACGGTTAATGACTCTGAACAAAGGATGCCACCCAGGCAAGAGACAAACCTTTCCAATGCTAATTAGGGTGATTGACTGCAACATTAGTGCTGGCTTCCAACTGACAAAGGACTCTTGTCACACCCTGGACATTTGAGGGCCTCTGTTTTAAACAGTTTGTCCTCAACCTTTGCTTCTACAGAAGACCATGTAAAACTACACCTCCCAAGATTCCATAGTCTTGAGCCGTGGCAGTCTAAGCGGCGTCAAACTGCATTCGCTCCACAGTGTAGACCAGTGATGGCCAACTTATGACACGCGTGTCAGCACTGACACATCTAGGCATTTTTGCTGACACGCTGCCGCATGCAGATTGATTGGATGACTACGTCTTTTGTGGCCAAATTTGGTGTGATTTGGTCCAGTGGTTTTGTTGTTTACTCCATGGGAATTATGCACATTACATTTATATATATATATCATTCTATTATTATTGTAGTATATTATCATATTATTACTATTAAATTATTATTATACTATTCATTATTCATGACTACATTGAAACTACAATAGAGAGAAATCAGCATGGAAACTGCAAGAGGTACCATAGATTGTTGTACATGGAAATAATGGTAGTAAATAGGTTTTGATTTATTGAATACAGTTATATACAGTAGAGTCTCACTTATCCAACACTCACTTATCCAATGTTCTGGATTATCCAATGCATTTTTGTAGTCAATGTTTTCAATACATCGTGATATTTTGGTGCTAGATTTGTAAATACAGTAATTACAACATAACATTACTGCGTATTGAACTACTTTTTCTGTCAAATTTGTTATATAACATGACTAGCTGTGCCCGGCCATGCGTTGCTGTGGCATTGTCTGGTGGTGTTGGTGAGAAATTGTTGAGGTAGTGGTGGTATTGAATGTCTGTTGTATGGTTGTCTTTATGTTTAGTATGCATTTGGTTGTTTGTGTACTGTAAAAGTGGTGACGATAGAGGGGTCTATGTGCGGAGCTTAGCCCTTTAACCGGCAGCAATTGGATAAAAACAATTATTGCTCTCCCTTTAATTAGGACTTTATTTTTCTTTTCTTTTTGTTGTATCAACCTAGAGCCGTGGATGATGGGCTGTGTTGTCAAATTTCGAGGTTGGGGGGCCAGTAGTTTTGTTGTTTTGTCCAGTGCCCTGATTCCATTACTCTTTTATATATATAGATGTCTTGGTGCTTAATTTGCAAAATCATAACCTAATTTAATGTTTAATAGGCTTTTTCTTGTTCTCCCCTTATTATCCAACATATTCGCTTATCCAACGTTCTGCCGGCCCGTTTATGTTGGATAAGCGAGACTCTACTGTATTACAATTATCCATTTTTTTATTTAAACTATACATATTGCGAAATTATGGGTTTTTTCTCAAAGTGACACACCACCCAAGTCATGCTAGGTTTTTTGGTGAATTTTGACACACGAAGCGCAAAAGCTTGCCCATCATTGGTGTAGACCAGGGGTCCCCAAACTAAGGCCCGGGGGCCGGATGCGGCCCTCCAAGGTCATTTACCTGGCCCCCACCCTCAGTTTTATAATATAATATTTTTATATCAGTTTTAATAATATAATATATTGTAGATACATATAATATTGATAATAATCTTATGTTATACAATATAATACTAATAGTAATACCATATAATAATATTAATTATATGTTATATATTACATATAATATTACAGTATAGTGGTATAGTTCAATATAGTAATATATAATGCTAATATTGTGTTATGCTAATAATATAATATATTGTATGTACATACAGCTGCTCTGAGTCCCTTCGGGGTGAGAAAGGTGGGATATAAATGTAGTAAATAAATGCAGTAAATAAATAATTAATTTTAGACTTAGGCTCGGCCAAAGTCTGACATGACTTGAAGGCACACAACAACAACAACAATCCTAATTAACTTGACTATCTCATTGGCCAGAAGCAGGCCCACACTTTCCATTGAAATCCTAATAGGTTTATGTTGGTTAAAATTGTTTTCATTTTTAAATATTGTATTCTTTCGTTGTTGTTGTTGTTGCACTACAAATAAGACATGTGCAGTATGCATAGGAATTTGTATTTTTTTTTCAAATGATAATTCGGCCCCTCAACAGTCTGAAGGATTGTGGACCGGCCCTCGGCTTAAAAAGTTTGGGGACGCCTGGTGTAGACAAACCCTTGGTGAGATAGCTCTTCTCAAAGAGGAGCCGTCAGTTACATTTACGCGAAGAAAGAACAATGTCTCTTCCTTCGTGCCAAGCGACTGCCTGCTCCCACGAAGCAGAAAATTAGAGTGACATTTGAAAGAAACAAGTGCCCGTTCCTGGATATATTTGTATTGAGATTCCCTGAGATTCTTTTTGTTCCTGTTTTTCTTTTTGCCGTGATGTGGGCACAAGCGATGCTCCTGACTCGCGTTTCTAGGTGGGAGGCAACCTGCGCCGACTCCTCTTCTCGCTCGAAGAGAAGAAAAGGGCTCCGGATCGATAAGAGAAGATTGCGGCAAGTTTGCAAGCTCCAAACCCAACCTCTGAAAAGTATTGATGTTTCATGAGGTTCAGCCAGGACATGCGTCACACTGTTTTCTTAAAAGAAGACAACAACAGAAAAGGTGACGGTAAGAACTTCAGAAGACATCGGGTGCATCTGCACTGCAAATTCAATATGGTTTGGCACCACTTCAACCACCATGGCTCAATGCAGCGTCCAAACATGAATCAAGGAATATGAAAGGCAATGCAGAGAGAAAGGCACTGCTCAGCCATAGCATGAACCAACCTGTACACAACACATTATCTGGAAACACAGAAATGCTCCACTGTAACAACCACCATGTCAGACTACGCAGAGAAGCCACTGAAATCCACAAGCACGTAGATAATTTCAACCGAAAGGAGGAAACCATGAAAAGGAACAAAATCTGGCTACCAATATTTAAAAAACTCTAAAATCAGAACAGTAAATAAAGAACAACACTCAGAAAACAGTGAAATACAATTAGGGCCAGCTAACACCTCGGAACCCCGGTGGTGCAGTGTGTTAAAGCACTGAGCTGCTGAACGTCAGGGGGAAACTTTACCTTGACCTTAACACCTCGGAACAAAGGATCCCCCAGGCAGGAAGCAGCCAGGCTTTGAAGCTGCCAGGCTATTCAATGCTAATCAAGGTGACCAATCTGTAACCATCACACTTGCCTCCAACAGACAAGAGTTCTTTCTCCCACCCTGGACATTATTCCACAGATATATAAACCTCACTTGCCTAGTTTCCAACAGACCTCACAACCTCTGAGGATGCCTGCCACAGATGTGGGAGAAACATGCTTCTGGAACATGGCCATACAGCTTGGAAAATTCACAGCTAACCAGTTATTCCGACCATGAAAGCCTTCGACAAGACAAGGAGTATCGTTGTTTCCTTTTTGTTGTTGTTTTGTGGGATTTCTGGCCATCTGCGTGGAATTCTAAGAGCAGAAAAACACCCAACCAAACACACTATATTTTTTCACTTTTCCAGTAACTTTCTGCCTAAGTGTAGCATCCTACATTTCTCCCCATTGAAATTCATTTTGTGAGTTTATGCCAAAAAAACCCCCGATTTTATCTGTGAAGGTCCTTTTGGATTCTGACCCTGTCTCCTCAAGTATTAGCTCTCAGATGGCGTAGTGGACTAAGTGACTTGAAGGTTGGGTTGCTGACCTGAAGGCTGCCAGGTTCGAATCCCACCCGGGGAGAGCGCGGATGAGCTCCCTGTATCAGCTCCAGCTCCATGCCGGGACATGAGAGAAGCCTCCCAAAAAGGATGGTAAAAACATTAAAACATCCGGGCGTTCCCTGGGCAACGTCCATGCAGATGGCCAATTCTCTCACTCCAAGAGGGACTCAAGTTGCTCCTGACATGAAAAAAAAGCTCTCCCTCGCCATTTGGTGTCATCCGTGAGAGACCTCCAGGCAACCCTATCATCCACAGCATGACAGTATGCATAAAGTGTGTGCAAAGTGCTCTTTTCGTTGCAGAATGAGCCACCGTGGCCAGCTTTGGATCAGGAGGGGCTTTTGATTGAGAAATCCAACAACTCAAACTCCTCTGTTTTTCAAGATACGAGGCGGGAGTGCGATGGAGGCCCAATTTAGCTGCAAGCATTAATTAGGGCGGCAGATGCAACGAGTTTCATGTTTCAGCCGCCCAGCAGCTGCACACTCCTTGCAAACAGATGTGCGCCTCTGACATGCTCTTTTGGCATTTGGAAAAATCTGTTTCTCTCGCTTCTGTTTTGGGACTGGTGCCTAGCCCAAATGTGGCTCTGCGTCGTTAATCAGTTGCTGGCCAGAACTTGGGGAGTTACTTTTCCCAAGGAACTCACCTCTTTCCCCAGAGTTCTTAATCAGAGTGTTTATCTGCATTTTAAAGTTCTTTGCATTCGTTTTGGCTGTAGGTGTCCACAACAGCCCCCCTTCCCAAATTATGCATGCAAACAAACATATTTTCTGCTAAACAGCAGTCTTCTATATCTATAAAAAGGTAATGAAATTTCGGCCTAGGACAAAACAACAAAACTACCCATCCCAGAAACACTAAACTTGGCAGCACAACCCCTCATCCATGCCTCTACGTTCATACAACAAAAAAAGAAAAGAAAAAATAAGTCCTAATTAGAGGGAGAGGAATAATTGTTTTTATTCAATTGCTGCCAGTTAGAAGGCTAAGCTCCGCCCACTTGGTCTCCTAGCAACTCACTCAGCTCAGGGGACAAGCAGAGTTAGGCCTCACTTAGGCCTCTTCCGCACTGCCTATAAAATACAGATTATCTGATTTGAACTGGATTATATGGCAGTGTAGACTCAAGGTCCTTTCACACAGCTATATAACCCATTTATAATGGACTTAATGTAAGGTAAAACCTTTACTCTTTACCTTCACTACCACCAATTCCTCAATACTTTATTTCCCATACCACCAGACTTCGCCACAGCAACGTGTGGCCGGGCACAGCACAATATACTTTTATTAAAAATCATGTCACAAGCAACTTGAAAGCATACTGCAAGTCACTTCTGGTACAGCGACATTGCCCAGGGGACGTCCGGAAGTGTTACCATCCTCCCGGGAGGCTTCTCTCATGTCCCCACAAGCTAGAGCTGACAGATGGGAGCTCACCTCATCTTACATATTTGAACCGGCAACCTTCAGGTCAGCAGTTCAGCTGGCACAACGGTTTAACCCATTGCACCACCGTGGCAATATACTGATGTGCAACTATCTTAACCTCCTTTTAAAAACTGAATGGAAGCCCAGGAAAGAGAACTCTGCATCTACACAGTGAAGGCCGGCCACTTGGCAATGAATCATCACATCTGAGACTTACCGTACTTCCGAGTACGATTTCTAAACTCTGTGCAGACGAGCCCTTTGAGTGCATCTACACTGTGGAATCAATGCACTCTTTGGCAGGAAAGAGTAAATAAAGGTAAATAAAGCTGGTAGGTAAAGGTAAAGGTTTCCCCTGACGTTAAGTCCAGTCATGTCTGACTCTGGGGGTTGGTGCCCATCTCCATGTCTAAGCTGAAGAGCCGGCATTGTCCGTAGACACCTCCAAGGTCATGTGGCCGGCATGACTGCATGTAGCACCCTTACCTTCCTGCCGGGGCGGTACCTATTGATCTACTCACATTTGCATGTTTTCGAACTGCTAGGTTGGCAGAAGCTGGAGCAACAGCGGGTGCTCACTCCGCTTCTGGGATTTGAACCTGGGACCTTTTGGTCTGCAAGTTCAGCAGCTCAGTGTTTTAACACACTGTGCCACCGGGGATGGAGAAATGTACAAAAGCAGGGCTATATGCTTCCTTCCTGGGCAAGAGGGAGCCCTTTGCTCTTTCCTTTTGCCGCCAAACAGGAGGCAAAATGGAGCAATGGCTGCTTGGTGGAGGGCCTTTTTGCTGGACGACGGCCCAGGAAACGGGAAAGATGGGCCGCCTTCCGGCCCACAAGGGCTTCCACAGAATATTCCGTTGTCAAGGCTGCATATCGGAGAAAAATCAGCGGCTGCAGTTGTTATGGAAATGGACAACCCACCCATTCGGAACCACTTGCCAAATGTTTTTGACAGACGGCACAAAATCAGATCCCGCTTGCCAAGACTCCCTTGGCAAGAAAAGAAGAACAGGGAGCAAAGGGACAGAGAAACCTACCCTTTCTGCTCCTTCCTTTTCATTTCTTTGGCCTGAAAAACCGCAACCTGGAGAGGCTTAAGGGCCATTGAAACAGCCTCAAGGAGCACAGTTGATCTATCCTTTTCCTAGAGTGGCAAGCGAAACAAAAAGCACCACCTGCAATATCTACAACCAGCAGGTTTTCTGTTGGGTCTAGGTCCTATGTTGAATATTTAGATATCAACGGGTGCCGTGAACAACTGACAGTCAGGAGGCATTGATATGGCAGCAGGGGAAATGGCCATCAATAGAGAAAACTGAGAAATAACCAGGCGGCCATTTCTTTCTTTCCTGCAGAAAAGATCAGGTGTCGGCAGCTGTTTGGGTGCCTTTTTTGCAGCTGCGACTCAAAGCCACCCATGAAGCAGCTGTGCCTCTGCAAAGGTTACTGGAGAAGCCCCTTCCTCTGCAACAAATGCTGCCAGAAAACAGCTGGGAATGGCAGAAATGTGCAAGAAAGGAGGAGACAGCGAGAGAAAGGAAAGCCTGGTTGGAGTTAAGAGACCAGAGCACCGCACCTTGGCAAAGGCCAGCTTCCCGAGAAGCTCATGGCGGTGAAAGAGAAAGAAGTCTATACCAATTTGAAGCAGGTATCATGATCGTGGAAGCTAAGCAGGGGCAGTCTTGGCTACTCCTTGGATAGGAACCTGCCAATGGATCCTGGAAGCTCTATTTTGGAGGAAGGAACGGGCAAAACCATCTCAGTCTTCCTTTCCTAAGAAATCCCTGTGAAATCTATGGGGTTAACATAAAACGAGAGGCAACGTGAAGCATACAAGATCTTACTTTGGCCCCTTTCCGACAAATAATGCAGACTACAACTTCCAGAGCATAGAGAAAGGTCCCTTTTTGGACTGTCACTCCCAGCATCTCTCACCCTTTCAAATCCATGCAGTTGCCAAAGGTTTAAAACTAACTTGGAAGTCATGTATGTAAACACTCACAAACTGCGTGGCCACTTAGACCACTTCTGTGACCCCTAGAAGCCTGCCAAATCCACAATTTTTAACAAAAAGTTTGTGTAATTTAGCAATTACAGACCTCACAACCTCTGAGGATGCCTGCCATAGATGTGGGTGAAACGTTAGGAGAGAATGCTTCTGGAACATGGCTATACAGCCCGGAAAACTCACAGCAAGCCAGTGATTCTGGCCATGAAAGCCTTCAACAACACACTATTTTTTTGTTCCAAAGCCATGCGTAAAGTCCTGCAAAAATGCAGAAATGCTCCTGTTTCCCCGAAAATAAAGACAGTGTCTTATATTAATTTTTGCTCCCAAAGATGTGCTAGGTCTTATTTTCAGGGGATGTCTTATTTTTCCACAAAAAAGAATTCACATTTATGGTTGAATTTTTAAAACATGAACATTTATTATCTACTGTACAGTAGTTGTCATCACAAACCAGCATAACCAAACTGTGAATCCTTTCAAGAATTTCTATATTATATTTTATTGCTATACTGTTTTTAAATTACTGTTTTAAATTTCTGTTCATATGTAAATTTATTTTATTTTTTTAAATAATAATTTTTATTATGTTATAAGTGAGGTTACAGAGAAAGCTAGGAAAACATAATAAATATAGGATAGTGAGGGAAAAGTTCTGGAGAAAAAAAAGATGAAAAACAAAACAAAAGAAAAAAGAGGGAAAAAAATGGGCGAGAAGAAAAAAAAAGAAAAAAAGGTATATATATAAAATGACTTCCCATTGTCCTCGTGGGGAAATACTTTTTGTGGGTTTGTCATTGTCCTTTGTGTTTCCCAGTTTTTCTTCTTTCAATTCTAGTGATTTCATACGTCAGATAAGTCTATTATGAGAGTATTTCCTCCATTTCGGATAAAAGCGTTGAAACCAGACCAATCTGTTTTGTCCTTGATGTCATTTAGTTTCTGCGTTAAACTGTCCATTTGTATTAGATCAAACAATTTTATAATCCAGTCTTCGATAGTAGGTATATTTTTTTGCTTCCAGACTTTAGCTAAAACAAGTCTTGCGGCTGTCCCTATAAGGAATTTCATATGTAAATTTATGTTGTTGTTGGGCTTGTCCCTGTGTAAGCTGCCCTGAGTCTCTTCTGGGAGATGGAGGTGGGATACAAAAATAAAGTTATTATAATATTATTTCTTGTTACTACCTTTATTTCCATGTACAACAATCTATGGTATGTACATTTACCGATCCTGCATGCTTCCAAACAAAAACTTTGCTAGATCTTACTTTCGGGGGAGGCCTTATATTTAGCAACTCAACAAAACTTCTACTAGGTCTTATTTTCTGGGGCTGTCTTATTTTCAGGAAAACAGGGTATGCAGTCTGACGTCACTCAAAATCCTATGCCTTTCGAATGCCTATAGAAAACTGTGCCAAATTCTCACTGCTCCCTCTTCCCAGCAGTTTGCCAGCTATTGGGAGATGCTAGAAATGGGGGAAAAAATCACAAATGACTGGCATACTTAATACAGCACAAATGTCCTGGACACAGAAATATGAGCCACTGAGTTCCTGAAATGCCGTATCCGCCGTCAAGTGCGGCTAAAGCAGCCCTTGGCTCCAGTCCCTGGTGATGCCCGATTTATGGGTTGGAGAGGTCTATTTGGCACCTTTTTAGAAATGCACACCAATGTTTTATTTTGAGGGTGCTACCCGCACTCTCCCTGCTGCCAAGCCATACATACTTTTTGCATGGCTTACTGATCTAGATCCAGATTTGCCCTGAAAGCCTCAGAGGTAATTCATGCAGAGAGAGAATTGACACTCCCCTCCTGAGAGTTGGGGTTTTAGCGCTCGCAGGAGACATACTGAATCTTCTGGATGCATCCAGTTGCCCATATCCATCAACTGGAAAATGAGGGCTCCTTTAAATCCTTTTCTCCATCTAACAAGTCACCGATTTCAGCAAAGCCAGTGGAGAAAACTGGTTTGGGGACAAGGAGGAGATGAAGATGCAGCCCTTTCGCCTGATTTTGCTGCTTATACGCGGATTTTCAGCAAGCCTCTCTCAACAGAGCCTGAATACAGCTCTCCAGAAAATAAAATAAAATAGAGAAGAGCTTTTTCAATATTCACAGAGAGCGGATGGCAGGAAACCCGCCTTCTGTATCCCAGGTGCTCGCTTCCAAAAGCACAAAAAGCCAAGAGAAAAACACATGCAGCTCTTTCTGTTCCAACCGTTTCAGGATGATCCTGAAACCTTCTAATACTGCTTCGGTGTAGGAAGAATGACGAACATGTGCCAGTCTCACTTTAGCTGTTCTCCCATTGCCTTTCAGAGGTTTTCTTTTTACCATTTTAGTACTGAAATGGGTATTGATTTAATACTTCCCTTCCTCTGAGCATGAGAGTAATCTGCAATGATTCAAGTCAAACCCTGTTGCAAAAAAAAGCTGCAGAGAGGTCATTGGGAAGGTTTAGCTATGCTAAACTGGATTTGGCAATTTTGTCATAATTTTTATATTTATTTTCAATTTTTATTAGATCACGTGGTCGTTCGCCACCTTGAGCCCCTAAAAGGGAGAAAGTTGGGAAAGAAATGAAGTTAGTAGGAATACGCCGTGAGCTATACAAAGATGCAATCCAGACATATTCAAGCTCCTCTTTACAATCATGACGAGAACCGTTTTTAAAGAAAAGGTTCATGGGAAAACTGAGTCATCACACCATTTCTCCTCTGTTCCCATGGCATTTTTAATTCACTTCGTTTCGCTCGCCTTTTGAGAGTCAACATATGCCTTTCCTTTGACGTGTGGCAGGAACGTGTATGTCGATTCTCTCTCTCTCCAAAGAAAGCTGGCATATAATGCCAATTGGAATAAAGTAATCCATGAGGCCAAGACTGAGTGAGGGCCTGCTTCAAGCTCATCCAGTGAACCAAGAGATGTGAACTTGTGTCTTTCACAATGAAACCAAAGGTGGGCAAAGTACAGCCTGTGGTCCACGTGGGATCCCTCGATCTCCCCTAACAATCATTTCGTAAAACATTGGTCCCCTAAATTCCTGGAGTTCCTTTATAATGGGTTCCAGGTCTCCCAAAAAGGGTCCCCAACGTTCATGGTGCTCCTTCATAATGGATTCTAGGTCTATAAAATGAAAGAGCTGCTGGGATTTTGGAGATCTAGAATCCATCATGAAGGAGCTCCAGGAATTTTGGGGACCTAGAACCCATTATGAAAGAGCTCCAGGGATTTTGGACATCTAGAATCCATTATGAAAGAGCTCCAGGGATTTTGGAGATCTAGAATCAATTATGAAGGAGCTCCAGGTCTCCCCAAAAAGGTTCCCAAAATTCCTGGAGTTCCTTCATAATGGGCTCCAGGTCTCCCCAAAAAGGTCCCCAAAATTCCTGGAGTTCCTTCATAATGGGCTCCAGGTCTCCCCAAAAAGGTCCCCAAAGTTCCTGGAGCTCCTTCATAATGGGTTCTAAGTCCCCAAATTCCTGAAGCTCCTTCATAATGGATTCTAGATCTCCAAAATGCCTGGAGCTATTTCATAATGGGTTCTAGGTCCTCAAAATTCCTGGAGCTCCTTCATAATGAATTCTAGGTCTCCAAAATTCCTGGAGCTCCTTCAGAATGGATTCTAGATCTCCAAAATCCCTGGAGCTCTTTCATAATAGGTTCTAGGTCCCCAAAAGTCCTTGAGATCCTTCATAGTGGATTCTAGATCTCCAAAATCCCAGAAGCTCTTTCATAATGGGTTCTAGGTACCCAAAATTCCTGGAGCTCCTTCATAGTGGATTCTAGATCTCCAAAATCCCAGAAGCTTTCATAATGGGTTCTAGGTATCTAAAATTCCTGAAGCTCTTTTATAATGGATTCTAGGCCCCCAAAATGCCTGAAGCTATTTCATAATGGGTTCTAGGTCCTCAAAATTCCTGGAGCTTCTTCATAATGAGTTTTAGTTCTCCAAAATCCCAGCTCTTTCATAATGGGTCTCTAAAATTTCTGAAGCTCTTTTATAATGGATTCTAGGTCCCAAAATGCCTGGAGCTATTTCATAATGGATTCTAGATCTCCAAAATCCCTGGAGCTCTTTCAGAATGGGTTCTAGGTCCCCAAAATTCCTGGAGCTCCTTCATAATGGAGTCTAGATCTCCAAAATCCCAGAAGCTCTTTCATAATGGGTTCTGGGTCTCTAAAATTCCTGAAGCTCCTTCATAATAGGCTCCAGGTCCTCCCAAAAAAAGGTCTCCAAAATTCTTGGAGTTCCTTTACAATAAGTTTTAGTTTCCCCAAAAAGTGCCTCCAAAATTCCTTAAGCTTCTTCATAACAGGCTCCAGGAAGATCCTTCTACTAGAAACATCTTGGACTCTTGCCTTCTGCAAAGCACAGCTCCATCCACAGTGGCATGTTACATATAAACATAACAGTCAGATGCCAAATTCGCAAAGGAGGACGCGCAGGCTTCCCAGGGGAGCTTCAGGAGAAAGTAGGTCAAGCTCCCCATTCCGAAAAGCTCTTCCCAGCAGGTTTCGGCTGCTACCCACACAGAAAGAGCGATGCAGAAGTTACCTGGCAACCACCGGGGAGAGGGACCGAGAGGGAAGGAGGCTGCATTAATAAGACCTCTTTGGAGGAATTTTTGTTCTTTTTTAAAAAACCAGCCCACTAATTGCAGTTAAAGATTTTATTGAACAAAAGAAACACGGTAATCTGAATTCTCTGAGCAAAAGCAGCTCTCTGTTCCAAGCTGCGTTTTGTGCTAAGTAACCGTATTAACTGAGATTTTATACAGAGGTGTGTGAGAGAGGTAAGAGCTCTTATCAGCCAAAACAAAACAAAACAAGGATATTTGGGAAAGGGCAGATTAAATTTCGTCTGGAAAGGGGACCGTTCGGTCAAACTTTTTTATTGGCTTCCGAAGTGAGAGTTTCTAGCCCTTGTCTATCTAAAATCCAGTGCGATTGGACGGGATCCCCATGCGGCTCCCATCATAATTTCAGCAGAAGAAAAGGGGGAGAACGACAACTGATAACCTCAGACATTTCTAGTTTTTTTTAATAGGGGCAAAAAGAGATCTTAATAGATTACTTAAAAAAACCCAACCCAACAACCCTGGTGTATAGATTCAGGGCTGTATACGGATGAACAGCTTCCATACGGCTGGGTTTCTCCTCTTTGCTGAAAAGACCCGATCCCCCCAAAGTCGGGAAACGGCAAGAAGGGGAGGTAGCTGAGGCCAGAGAGTCGCCGACAATATTTGCACCGGCTTGAGGCCGGGACAAGACAGCCCTTTGGCTCCAAGGCATTGCAAACAAGCCCCCTCCCCCCCAAACACACACACAAATCACCCATCAGTTGTGTCCGCACAAGCACAACAGACCCTCTTCTTGGACTTGCTGGGATTCCCGCTTTGCACACAACACCAATGTTACCTAATGCGAAGACGGATAGAGAGGACCTCTTAAGACACCTTGTTTTCCTCATTTTTGGCTCCAAAGGAACATATCTTTTTTGTCGTTCGGCACATTCCTCTTCCTCCAGACCAATGAGGACAAATAGCATCCATCTGTCTTTCACTCCCCACCAGTGTGCCACCAGCTTCAAGCGACACCTGGTAGAGAACTACTGAAGACAAATAAGAGGCAGCGTGACAGTATTGGAACGGCGGAGCAGCGAGTCCGGCATAGAAGCCTCTCTTTCTATCAAGGAGCCGAAAGGGGCGATTCTCTAGAGGGTGACCCCGTATTGTCCTCGGGGGGGAACACTGTCAGCGTACAGGCGCGGATGCCCCCGAGGGACTCCGGGAGGTCAAAGACCTTGTGCCACTCGTCCTTCTCTGGGTCGTACTTCTGGACTATCTCCACCATGCACCGGTTGTTCCATGAATACCCCCCCACCACGTAGATCTTGTTCTCGAAGACAGCCACCCCGACGTCGCTCTGGCCCCGCAACATAGCCGCAATGGGCGTCCACTGGTCCAGGGTGGGCGAGTAATATTCGCAGCTCAAGACGTCGTCGTAATCGCTGGTGCCCCGGAAGTGGTTCCCACCAATGACATACAGCTTGTCACCCACAGTACACATACAGTGCAGACCCCGGACCGTGGTCATGGGGGCCTTCTGGGTCCATTTGTCCGTATCGGGGTCAAAGCACATGAGTTCCTTCTGGAAAGTGTCGTGAGTGATGCCCCCTAAAAGACGGATTGGTAAGGTGAGGGGAAAGAAAGAAAGAAAGAAAGAAAGAAAGAAAGAAAGAAAGAAAGAAAGAAAGAGAAGAAACATTAATCAGACTGATAACATTATGCAACACAATTTTTGTTCCTGGGTTATAAATGCCATTTCCTAATTAGTTCTCTCATGGCACAATGGGTTAAACCCTTGTGCCGACAGGATTGCTGACCAAAAGGTTGGTGGTTTGAATCCAGGGAGCAGGGTGAGGTCCCATCTGTCAGCTCCAGCTTCCCATGCAGGAACATGAGGGAAACCTCCCACAAGGATGGTAAAACATTGGGGCATCCCCTGGGCTATGTCCATGCAGACGGCCAACATCCATGCAGCTCTCACACCAGAAGTGACTTGCAGTTTCTCAAGTCGCTCTTGACGCGAAAAAATGGAAGTTTATTAAACTGCAAAAAGGCTAAAAATGGCGAATGAAAGGTTAAAAATGGCAACCATGAAAACAAAGTTTCTGGAGTATAACAACTACTTTCAGAGTAAGGACCGCACATTTAAACAGGAAATAACACTTTCAAACCAGGAACAGAAAACTTTTTAAATTTTATTACACAATTGAAGGCACGGGCACTGTATTTCCCTGAAAAGAAGATGGGGTCTTATATTAATTTTTGCTCCAAAAGACATACATTTGGGCTTATTTTTAGAGGATATCTTGTTTTTGATCAACAACAATCTATTCATGTACGGGAATCTCTGCAGAAAGCCATACAATTCTTGTCCCAGGAGTTTTAAAGCAGTGGTTCCCAACCTTTGGACCTCCAAGTGTTTTTGGACTTCCGGTCCCACAATTCCTAACAGCTGCTAAACTGGCTGGGATTTCAGGGAGTTGAAGTCCAAAACACCTGGAGGCCCAAAGGTTGGGAACTACTGGTTTAAAGCAACCACAAACCAATTCTTAAAAAGGAATGTTTCAAAAGAAGGAGGAGGCAACCTATGGGCTGAGACAATTCTACCTAAAACGAGTGCTGGAGATTTAGCAAGCTGTTCCTTCTGTAAGAAAGGCCAAGAGAAGTTGGTTCTGTTGCCCATTTTTATTTTTACTGCACTTTATTCCTTTAGCTGGCCATAGTCTCCTTTGTTTATGCTTTCCCCAGCACTTTAATGGGATAATGGTTTTGTATAGTCCTCTCCCTTACTGTATCTGACACTACTAGCACTTTTATGGCCCAGTTCTTTTTAGGAGCCAACCCAGGATTTTATCAAGCATGTTTGTTTTATATGATCTTATTTGTTTTATGACTTCCTTTATTGTTGATTGATTTGTTTTATTGTTGTGTTTTATATTGTCTGTTTTGCCTGGGCTTGGTCCCATGTAAGCCGCCCCAAGTCCCATTATTATTATTATTATTATTATTATTATTATTATTATTATTATTATTATTATTATTATAAGGAACGTTCCAGGAAGGGAAGGGTTCCCAGCTATAGAGGATCCTACCTGAAATGTACATCAGGCCCCCATAGACGGTCCCGGCGTGGCCATAATGGGGCTCATTCATTTTTGCCACGTAGCTCCACTCGTTCATACGCGGGTTGTAGCATTCCACTGTGGCTGGTGGGAAAAAGACAAGAAAAGCAAAGTGAAGACACCCACTAGCTTTCGCTGTTTTTGGTTCCCTTTTGCTTCAGTAAAATAAAGAACCACCTCTCCATGAAAGGCAACCTGAGAGCTGTCCCATGAACAATTTGAGCCAGCAGAGACCTCCAAGGGCCATCTAGTCCAACACCCTTCTGCCAGACAGGAAAAGTATATTCAAAGTACCCTCGACATATTGACAAAAGTCTCCAAAGAAGGAGCCTTCACTGGGCCCCGAAGCTGAGAGTTCCACTCTTCTTATGGTCAGAAAGTTCTTCCTAAGGTTCAGATGGAATCTCCTTTCCTATCATTTGAACTCATGGCTCCACAGAGTCTTAGTCTCCAGGGCAGCACAAAACAAGGCCTGCTCTCTCTACCTTATGGCATCCTTTCAACATGGATCCTCTCATGTCTCCTCTTAAAAGAAACCCAACTCTTTAAGCCACTCCTCAGAGGGATTCATGTCTTCAAGAACTTTGATCCTTTCAGTCGCCCTTCTCTGGACACATTCTACCTTGAATTGCTTTGCCCAGAACTGGACACAGTTATATTGCAGGTAAAGAGGTCTGACCAAAGCAGAAGAGAAGAGCATCATGACTTCCCTTGATCTAGACACTATGTTCATTTAGATGCAGCCTAAAATCCCATTGGCTTTTTAAGCTGCTGCATCACATTATTGGCTCGTGTTCAGCTTGTGGTCCACTAAGACTCCAAGGTCTTTTTCACATGTAATGCCTTATGTCTGTGACTCCAGTGACTATTCAGAGTCCCCCAGACAGGTATAAATCGGCTCTTACTACCTGCTGCCTACAGCCACTTCCAACCTAAACCAATCCAGGCAAACCTATGGCAGGAGATTCATATCCATTGTCAAGACTGGAGTTAAAATTTAGTTTTAAAGGAATACTTATGTAAAGTGTTACTAAAGTATACATATTTATGTTAAGAACTGTACAAACCCAGTTGGATAAAAAATCCAACAGCATTTGAGAACATTATCAAGACGTTAAAAATGTTTTTGTTGGGTTTCATTTACCTTATGTGTCAAGACTGAGAGTAAAACCTGAAACTGCAACAGGTTTATAGGTGTACTTATGTGAAGTGTTGCCATATTATACATTTATGTTAAGTGTTATACAATTCCAGTTGCATAATAATATAATTATTGGATACTTAATTTAGAATATATGTTACTTTTTTGGAACAAATTCTGCAAATAGATTAACATTAGTTGTTGGATATACAACAGGGACAGGGTTATGGTTTATCACTGACTTCATTTAAATCCAGTTCAGACTTAAGTAGGTACGTCACCACAATCCTTTTCTTATACAAGTTGAATATGTAATATGGTGTTACAGATTGGATATATAAAATATTATATTACTATAGAAATATAAAACTTACAAATATAGAACTCATAAATTAGTTACTTTAAACTATATTATATACCATACTTTTCCTTTTTCCATTTCACAGGAGATCCATACCACCAAGAAAGATACTGCTTAAAATTCCACATTTCTAGGCCTGACGTGGAAATCCTAAAACAGGACAGACATTTGCTTCTCAATCAAGGTGAACTCCCCAGCTTCTCTTGCAAAAGATAGATTTTCCAAGTGTCAAAACGAACAATGGCCCCTGATCTTAGCAGATGAAAGGCTTGTCTGATGGAAAACAATGCCATACGTTTCGAGACAAAATCCTCCCAGAGCTGTGGAGGTTTTTTTGCGCTGTGAAAGGGAAATCCGACCTGCAATGGTCACAGAATGAGAATGCATTGCCTCGTCTTCCTCCCCGATATCTTTTGCAGCAGAAAGGGAAGATTATGTCAATTCTTCACCCTCTGGCTGCAAATGTCAATGTGGGCTGCAATAGCTTGCATTGCAATTAATATGGGCGAGGAGGAGGAGGAGGACATCCGAGCCTCCAGATAAAAAAAAAACGGCCTCCCAGACCCTGATTTTGTATACAAATACACGACACCTGTTACAATGCAACTCTTTAGGAGTCCACAGGAGAGATTCTGTGGCAAATGCCAAAAGGAGGCATCGTCAGGCTACAAGATATGCCACGAAGGAGCCACGGTGAGCAACCACGCATTGGCAGGGAGCAAGAGAATGCCATTTCTCATTCAGCCTCCCACTCATAAAAAGACAGAGTTCTTTCTGTTGGTTCTGGTTCAATAACCATTTGGCTATTTTTAAAAAACATACGAGATCTGGTTAATCTGCTTTAATAATAATGGAGGACGCTAAAGGCGGAAAAGCAGAGAACATAAGGATCCAGTCGAGACCTAGCCTCCTTTCCTTGACTCACAAGAACTAGCAGCAAAAGGAACCAAAATTAGATAAAAGACATACAAGTACCCACTCACAGCTTTGGCATAAAAATACACAGGTCCAGCATCTTAAACCTAAACAGTGGAGAATCCTCATTTGGGAAGGGCTCCATCTCCCACATCCTGATAGTAGAAGATCCAGAGAAGAGAAAACATGCAGGCTCAAACTTGCAGAATCTATTTATTTTTTAATCGTCTTAAGGTTAAGGTTAATTTTATTTTAGTGTTTATATGCTTTAGGTTTTGAATTGTTCGTTGTATTTTAGCACTGTTCACTGCTTTGAGTTTCTTTTAAAGAGAAAAAGCATTTATACACACACATATTTGTACCACTAGGTGAAGCAGCCCTCTATCATTTATTTATTTTATTTATTTACTACATTTATATCCCGCTCTTCTCACCCCAAAGGGGACTATCATGTCACCTAAAAAAAAAAAACAATAATGTGGATAAGAGAGAAAGGGAGGCAAAGAGCAGTCCCAATGACACCTGGACAATGATAGGTATATATGCTAGTAAAATCATCATCATCATCATCATCATCATCATCATCATCATCATCATCAAATTGCAAAGACTCTGGCACAAGCCAGTCAAGGTAGTCCCAGTGGTGATCAGCGCACTGGTTGCAGTGCCTGAAGACCTTGGCCAGTACCTGAAAATAATCAGCACTGACAAAATTACCATATATAAGCTGCAAAAGGCCACCCTACTCAAATCTGCACGCATTATTTGCTGATATATCACATAGTCTTAGACACTTGGGAAATGTCCGATGTGTGATACAATACAAAAGCCAGCATAGTGATCTTGTTTGCTGTGTACTAATCTTGTTGTGTATATAATAATAATAATAATAATAATAATAATAATAATGATGATGATGATGATGATGATGATGATGGATCATTGATGTTGCCATCCCAGGTGACAGTCGCATTGACGAAAAACAACAGGAAAAACTCAGCTGCTATCAGGACCTCAAGATTGAACTTCAAAGACTCTGGCAGAAATCAGTGCAGGTGGTCCCGGTGGTGATCGGCACATTGGGTGCCGTGCCAAAAGATCTCAGCCGGCATTTGGAAACAATAGGCATTGACAAATTATGATCTGCCAACTGCAAAAGGCCACCCTACTGGGATCTGCGCGCATCATCCGAAAATACATCACACAGTCCTAAACGCTTGGGAAGTATTCGACTTGTGATTTTGTGAAATGAAAACCAGCATATCTATCTTGTTTGCTGTGTCATAAAATATAATAATAATAATAATAATAGAGCAAAGAATGCCTAAATGACTAAAGAAGAAGGAAGATGTAAACATGCAAAAAGGAACGGAGCAATAAATATTCCTTTACAACTACGGTAATTAAGCAGGTATCCCAATATATTTCTGTTAACTTGAAGGATGCCCATGACAGTACATAATGTGCCAGAAAGTCAGCGGAAACCAAGGAAAACGGGGTAAAGCCTCACCTAATTCCCCTGCCGCGTTCCGCCCGCCGACGGCATATAGATGTCCTTTGAGGGCACTTAGGTGGAAGAAGGTCCGCTTTTCATTCAAGGAGGCCACTTGCATCCATTTGTTATATCGCGGGTCAAAGCGGAAGACGGTGTCGACAGCCGTTTTTCCTTTCGTGTCGTAGTTGCTCTGCCCACCCACTACGTAGAGGAAGTTCCCAATGACAGCAATGCCGTGCTGATAGCGGGGGGCATCCATGGGGGCCAGGGAGCGCCACTCGTGTGCCTTTTCGTCATACATGCGCAACTCCTTGCTGACCACCAGTTGCTGCCGGAGCACCCCCCCAAGGGTCACCAGATGGGTGCTGTCCGAGCGGATGGCCGTCCGTTCCGACTGCATAACCGGCTGCATGTAGGGCATCATCTGGTAGTTGCTGGCCTCCAGGAGCAGATTGACGCAGGTGTTGTCGGTCCGCATGAAGTCCACTGTCTGGACGTAGTTGATGAGGTCCTGTGGTGTCATGAGTGGGAAGCGGATGTTCTTCATAAGCTTGGCGGCACACTCCATGCGCGCCTCCTCGTAGCGCAGCCAGCGGCAGGCAGCCTTGAAGAGCTCCAGCTCCGTACAGTGTTTAAGGCTATTGCTCGAGAGGACGAAGGCCAGGCGCTCGAAGGGGAGCTTCACAAACTCGCCGGTGCTCAGCAGCGCCGGGAAGTTCTTGAGGATGAAATTGTTCACATATTTGTCCACCTCCGTCAGGTTGTACGTGTTGGCAATCCGGCCCACTTCCACACAGTTCTCCAGCGAGACCTAGGAGAGCAAGGAGGAAAGGTAAAAGGATCAACACCTGTTGAACTGATTTAGGATTTATGAATTTATTTATTACTTATTTATTTACAACATTTCTACCCCACTCTTCTCACCCGAGGGGACTCAGGGCAGCTTACAACAACCAACAAAATTCAACGCCAAACAGATCAATTAGAACAGCAACACATTTAAAACCATTAACAATAATCCATAAAATGCATTAGTCAAGCTTAAAACATATAGTTACTTAATACCATTCTTCCAAGGAACCATTGCACATAAAACTAAGTTCAGAATTAGATGAACTATAATAAAAGTTAGATAGCTTACTTAGTTTGATTAATGTACATTATAACATATGCTATTTTTTCTGTTTTTAAAATATTTTTACTGTGTTATGTTTTCTTATTTCTGAATACAAATTAGTAAACAAAAGCCCCTCTGAATCACTGGCTTGAAGTGAATCCAGGACAACCTATGTCAAGACTCACAAAGTAATGAAAGTGTAATATAAACTCAGACCCTGAATGCAATTCCAGGAAAGTGGACATGGTCTCAAACTGATGTTCACTAGAGAAAGATCCAATCAGATTTGAAAGAGGCATGCAGACTTTTTTTTTTTTTTTGGCTTAAAATACATCACAGGAAGCTACCTTCCTGGTGACCAAGCCTCAAACTTCATCTATACCTGGGAGAAAGGACCCATTTATATACTCCAGATCTCCTTGAAGACCACATCACAAGCCACTTACCGTATATACTCAAGTATAAGCTGACCCGAATATAAGCCGAGGCACCTAATTTTACCACAAAAAAACTGGGAAAACACTGACTCCAGTATAAGCCAAGGGTGGTAAATTTCAGAAATAAAAATAGATACCAATAATATTACATTAATTGAGGCATCAGTAGGTTAAATGTTTTTGAATATTTACATCAAGCTCAAATTTAAGATAAGACTGTCCAACTCTGATCAAATCATTATTCTCATCTTCAACGTGCTTATGTATCCTTTTAATAATAATAGAGTAAAATAATCCATGTAATAATAATAATAAATACAGGAAAATAATACATGTAATAAAAATAGAGTAAAATAATAAATGCAATAATAATAAGATCAGAGTGAAATAATAAATGTATTATTAATAATAAAAATAGAGTAAAATAAATGTAATAGTAGCAACAATAATAGAGAAAAATAATAAATACAATAATAGCAATAATAATAGAGAAAAATAATAATGTACCATATATTCTCAAGTATAAACTGACCCAAATATAAGCCAACCAGGACCCTCACCCGAGTATAAGCCGAGGGGGGCTTTTGCAGTCTTAAAAAAAGGGTTGAAAAACTAGGCTTATACTTGAGTATATACAGTACTTCGAAAGTACTGTAGTTATCTACTCCAGAAGATTCATTATTGTGGCTGCTACGAACTAGGTTGAATTAGTTGAGACTCAATGAGATACACATTGAAAAACTAGAGCAAAATGTGCTATAGTAGAATGTCCGGCCCAAACAAATTTTTTGCAGTTTAATAAATTTCTTCCATGTTTTTATGATAGAACCAATTAGGAAATGACATTTATAATCCAGGAACAAAAATCGTGTTACACACAGTGTAATCAAAAGTAATGGGAGAATTGTCATTCGTTAAAATCTGGAGAGACAAATTGGGTAAAAACTGAAGACCACCGACCTCCATGTAAAAAAAAATTGGAGTTGGCCTTCCATGGATTCTCCGTCCACAGATCCAATGGTCTTCTGATGGAAAACAAAAGGCTGAGGTGACTTCCATGAAAATGATTTTGACAGCCCTACCCTAATGAGACCTGTAACCGAGCACTGCTTCTGATATAAAGCTCCATTCTCTCCACTCTCCTTGCTGCTCACTTCCAGTTCAGGTCACCTCCAGCATCTTACCACTGCAATGTAGGAGTCTGAATATGAAATACACAGTCTCTCCTATTCCAAAATCCTACCGACAGAAGAGTTTTTACTTTTCCTGTAAAAGTAAACACGAGACTGGGTAAGCTCCCACCAGTCAGCTCTAGCTTGTGGGGACATGAGAGAAGCCTCCCAGCAGGATGGTAACACATCCTGGCGTCCCCTGGGCAACGTCTCTATAGATGACCAATTCTCTCACACCAGACGCGACATGTTCTCAAGTCACTTCTGACACGATGAAAAAACTTTCCTGTTAAAAACATCAGGGCAGAGTTTGAAGTGTCAGCAGAGCCAGGTCTTATCCTCCACTTCTCTTCTTTTGCTTTCCTCAGTCATTTAGATCCTATAAATATGTCCTTGCCAGCAACTACCATACAATGATCATTACTTTCTGCTATAGGTTCCAGACAGCTCCTTGTGCCTCTGAATGGGATTTGGGCTGGATTGCCCCAATGGGTAGCCCAACGAATCCCTTGCATCTTTTCACAAACTCTGATCCATGATGCGCTCATGCTTTCTCTTCCACACATCCTCTTACAAGTCCCCTAGCGTTATTTGTGTTTCCTCGAACCCAATACATTTAAAAATACAAATTGGATCGAAGGCAAGAAAACACACAAAGCTGATTTTTCCTTGCCCTCTAAGCATTTGCTCCCCAGATTATCTCCTTAGTTTAGCCAGCAACACAAACCCGGTGTTCTAGCCAAATGCCAAATTGTTTTACAGTCTTAAGGCTTAAACCTCAGTTTTGAACAGAGATGTTTAGAAGCGTCCAGCCTCCGCTGGATGTACAGCCAAGTAACCGCTTAGCCTTATGATTTTTATATAACTGTGTGTGCGTGATGCTGTTGGCACTCACAAATCACACATTTCTCAACAAATAATACGTCAGACTGGTGTGTGAACTTTGTATCAGGTGATGTTTGTTGCTTGTTTGCTGTGTGCCTTCAAACTGTTTCTTATTTTAACAATAAAGGCAAACCAATCATGATGTTTTTTGGCAAGATCTGTTTAGAGAGGGTTTGATTTTTCCTTCCTCTAAGGCTGAGAGAGTGTGACTTGCCCAAGGTAGGTTTCTATGGTTGAGCAGGGATTCAAACATGGTCTCTAGGAGCCATTCAAACCATGCTGGATGGCTATCTGTTGGGAGGGCTTTACTTGTGTCTTCCTGCCTGATAGAATGGGGTTGGACTGGATGACCCTTAGGGCCCTTTCCAACTGTATGACACTATGATTCTATAGTTTGAGGACTGGATGGCCATCTGTCGGGAAGGCTTGGGTTGTGTCTTCCTGACTAACAGAAGGGGGTTGGACTGGATGGCCCTTAGGGCCCTTTCCAACTGTATGATGCTGTGATTCTATAGTTTGAGGACTGTATGGCCATCTGTTGGGAAGGCTTGGCTTGTGTCTGCTTGCCTGACAGAAGGGGGTTGGACTGGATGGCCTTGGGGGTCCCTTCCAACTCCATGATTCTAAACTTAAATACATTTTTCTTGTAATATGATCAAAACTTCTCAGCTGCATAGAAAGATGCCCAGGACATGTCAGGGTTCAGCAACTGCAACGAAAACTAAAAGCCATAGATAGGAGTTGTTGATGACAGTAGCTCCAAATAACACAGAAGCTGTAGTCGCAAAACTGTGAGAAATAAATTGAGGACCCGAAAGGAAAAAGGGAGAGGATTTAGGAGATGCCAGCAGTTAATGGGTTTGCGAGCGTAACCGACACACAGATAATCCTATATCCTCGTTGCTAAACCCGGGGATAAACGACAAGGCACTTCTTTGGCCTCTTGACGGTCCCCTGGACCGCAGTGTCCAGGATTTAGACATCATTTCCTTTCAGTTTGCTCTGGAGCTGGAATTCAACTTAGAAAATTCAGGGACTTAAGGAAATGCAGGTTTTAGGAAGAGAAAGTTGACACTTTTCATGCAAATCTTCACCATACAAAAGTGCTTCGACACCTTGTTGTTTTTGAACCCAACCTTCGGTGTTGGAACGCTTTGTCGTCTCATTTTGCTTTCCAGGGCCTTAAAACAGAGATCTTACAATCTGGAAGTATATTTTAAGAGTCCCTTCTCCTTCCTCAATTCTCCTTCTATTATTATTATTATTATTGACAATTTTTTTTAAAGACAGTGCATAATGTTGGGAGACATCTACAAAATGGGTCGTGAGTATCCTGTCTTTTACAGCAAAGGCTTTAAACCCCATGCTCTTGGACCCAAACATGCGCATGAATCAGAGATAATGCGCCTTATGTAACCAGCACACACGGCAATACACTCGCCCAAACTGCACAGCAAACACAAATTTGTAGAGCACCGCCAAGAGCTGAGCCCAGCTGCAACCATAAAGGCAGGCACTCAAAAGGCATGCCTTGATAGAAGAGGCAGCATGGATTTTGAGGAAGGCGAAGAAAAAGCCGCCCCCAACTCATGGATGGACCAAAGCCCTTGCAGTGCAATGGAAGAGACACTGGCCCCCACGTGGTGGCATTCAATTAAAAATGCTCAAATATGAGACAGACACCTGACCACTATGGCAAACTATCCATATTTCATTAAAAAGAAAAACCCATCTAGCACATCTGCAGTCCCATCTGGTCCAGTCTCATCTGTTTCATCCACATGATAAACAGTTAACCAGTACAGCTATTACAATGGCAGCTCTTTGTTTAGTTTAGGAGGCTAAAAAATTGCTTTGTCTAAATCAGTGGCTCCCTACCTGTGGTCAATGGTGGTCCACAAGAACTAAAATATGGTCCATGGCCTCACCGTTACTACTATGGATAATAATACAGCCAAAAAAATAAAAACTCATTTTTTTCTTGGTGTCTTCTTTTTTTAGTCTTAATTTACTTTCTGTCTATGCTGAGTCCTGGCCACAGAATATTATTTGAGAATAAAGAAATGCTGGACCACTCTAACAAACACCATGTCAGACTACACAGAGAAGCCACTGAAATCCACAAGCATGTGGACAATTTCAACAGAAAGGAGAAAACCATGAAAATGAACAAAATCTGGCTACCACTATTTAAAAACTCTAAAATCAGGACAGTAAATAAAGAGGAATACTCAGAAAACAGTGAAATTCCAGACAAGAAACAATCAAGGCCAGCTAAAACCTCCCAACAAAGGATTCTCCCAAACAGGAAGCAGCCAGGCTTTGAAGCTGTAAGGCAAATAAATGCTAATCGGCTTGGCCAACTGCAACATTCAAACTTGCCTCCAACAGACAAGAGTTCTTTCTCCCACCCTGGATATTATTCTGTAGATATATAAACCTCCCTTGACTAGTTTCCAACAAACCTCACAACCTCTGAGGACGCCTGCCATAGATGTGGGCAAAACATCAGGAGATAGTGCTTCTGGAACATGGCCATGCAGCCCAGAAAACTCACAGCAAGCCAATATCCATATTGACAGCCATCTGTTGAGAGTGCCTTTCTTGCCTGGCAGAATGGGGTTTGACTAGATGGCCTCTAGGGGTCTCTTCCAACCCTAGGATTCTAAGAATGTTGCTTTTATTGTTAGCTGCTTTGGGTTTCTTTTTAAGAGAGATAAAGCAGGAAAGAGATTTTATTGTATTTATTATTATTATTATTTTATTATGACACAGCAAACAAGACAGATATGCTGGATTTGGTATCACAAAATCACAAGTCGAACACTTCCCAAGTGTCTAGGACTGTGTGATGTATTTTCGGGTGATACGCACAGATCCCAGCAGGGTGGCCTTTTGCAGTTGGCAGATCATAATTTTGTCAATGTCTATTGTTTCCTATTATTATTATTATTATTATTATTATTATTATTATTATTATTATTACTCCAATGCAAACAAAACCTTAGATCAAGGTTGTCATAGTTCAGACACAACTTTGAAGGCACACAACAACAAACAGAATGACGAAAGGACTATTTCAAATTGCCAGTTTACTGTGCCACTAAATCATCCACAAACACATGAGAGACAGATGAACAATAGCCCAAGGCCTCCTTACCCCAGATATAAGAAACACTTTGCAGAAGTCCAACACGGGCAAAATCTGCAAAAAGCTGGCAGCTTCGAGAGTATCCTGAAGGTTGTCCATGTTGAGAGAAAGCTTGGCGGTATAAATAAAATCTATGATCTTCTTCAAACCTATTTTGTTCACGCCGTGGAGTTTGATGCACATTAAGTCTTGTTCTTTCATCCCACCTGGGAAGAAAGTTCAGATAAAATACGGTTAGAGCTCGGAAGGCGGGACTTATCACCAGCGGAAATGTGCCTCCTCTGCATCCACGGTACCTGTGAACATGGCCTTGAAGTAATCGCTAGCGGAAGCCATCATTGCCCTGTGAACTGGAAACACTTCATCCCCGTCGCCTGGCACAAGTGTCACGTCACACAGCAAGCCTTCTATGCGCAGCTGGTCAAAACCCTACAAGAGAAAAGAGCATGAACAGTTCTGCTTCGTCACAAGGAGATCTCTCTTGACCACAAACCAAAAGCCCACAGTATGGGAATGGAAAAGAGGAAAGGGATGAGCGAAGGGAAAGGGAGAAAGAGAAACAGTGGGTAGATATGCAAATACCGTAGAGTCTCACTTATCCAAAATATACGGGCCGGCAGAACGTTGGATAAGCAAATATGTTGGATAATAAGGAGGGATTAAGGAAAAGCCTATTAAGCATCAAATTAGGTTATGATGTTACAAATTAAGCATCATGTTATACAACAAATTTGACAGAAACAGTAGTTCAATACGAAATAATGCTATGTAGTAATTACTATATTTACAAATTTAGCACCAAAATATCACAATTTATTGAAAACATTGACTACAAAAATGCGTTGGATAATCCAGAATGTTGGATAAGCGAGTGTTGGATAAGTGAGACTCTATTGTATGCCCCTGTCTATCCATCCATCTATATATCTATCCATTTATTTATTTATTAGCAATATTTGTATCCCACCCTTCTCACCCCAAAGGGGACTCAGGGTGGCTTACAAGTTATATATACATATAATAAATTATATTATTAGTATAGCACAACATAAGCACTACATAAGCATTGTATATTATTTTATTGTACTATACGACTATATTGCAATATTATTAGTAATATAGATATACAATTATAATAGTGTCTTATTATTATGACAGTGTATTACATCATAATATTATTATCAATATTATATGTATATACAATATGTTATAATATTAGTATAGTATAATATGAGTATTATATATTATTATATTGTTAAAATGATGCAGGAGACATGGTGGAAAGATGTCTTCCTGGCTCTGCTTCATTCTGGTCCAGAATGGCAGTTAGACCTTGGGGGGGAGGGTGCTCCCATTTGATGATATAAGGAGACATGGTGGAAATATGTCTTTCTGGCCCTTCCTTCTTCTATCTATTTATTTATTATTATTTTATTTACAGTATTTATATTCCGCCCTTCTCACCCCGAAGGGGACTCAGGGTGGATTACAATGAACACATATATGGCAAACATTCAATGCCAACAGACAAACAACATACAGTGTAGACAGACACAGAGGCATTTAACATTTTTCCAGCTTCATGATTCTGGCCACAGGGGGAGCTGTTGCTTCACCGTCCACTAGTGGCTGTACTTCCTCGTTCCTTTCCTCATGTTTTGCTGGCAGTTTTATGGTGGTGTAAATTAGTTAAATTAGCCTCCCGCATAAAGCGTACCTAAATTTCCCTACTTGACAGATGCAACTGTCTTTCAGGGCTGCATAGGTCAACAGCAAGCCAGGCTATTTAATGGTTGGGGGGCTTAACCCGACCCGGGCTTCGAACTCATGACCTCTCGGTCATCCATCCATCTATCCATCCGTCTATCCTGTCAGGGTATTGTGTATTGTGAAATGTTAAAATCAATCTGGATTCAGCAATTATGGAGTTAATGAGAGTCTGTTATGATTGATGTATCACAGGACCAATGGGGTCAAGTGTGTTTTGATCGGGACTTACTATCTTGTTTCTGTGAAATGTTGAGGGAGTGTTTTTTTGGTGTCGAGCGGAGAACAGCGATGAGCAATGTATTGTGTGTATGAGTTTTTCGGAAAGAACTCATGGAGGAAAGGACTGAATTTGCTCTATCTGTAAATAGAACATGTAAATAAAGTTGTTTGCCGTTGGACTACCAACTGAACCCTCATCTGCTGGAGTGAGTTTGTCCAGTCCTGTTTTTTATACCGGGAGACAATCTGGAGAGAAGGAGGCAGACCGGGATGGTGAATTTTTGGATTTCAACTCTGCTACCCATCATCCCCGCCGACAGTGGGTTATGGGCCCAGGCCTCCACGCTTCTGGCTGCGCAGTGGATGGAGATGCTAATATCCATCATCTATCTATCCATCATCTATCTATCCATCATCTATCTATCCATCATCTATCCATCATCTATCTATCCATCATCTATCTATTTATTCATCCATCTATCTATCCATCCATCCATCTATCTATCATGCAGTCCACTTGCCTTTCATAGATGCCAACATCCCAATTCTATACAAATTTTAATCCAAAATTTCTCATTGTTTGTTCCCACCCGGTTCCTGCAATCTGAATTCTCAATCAAATCGGTCCAACTATTTCTCGGCTTTCCTTGCAAGCGGCACCTGGCTCACAATCATTGACCTGAGATTTGCTTAGGGTTCATTTTCGTGCACTGAAATATTCATGATAAAAACGGAAAGCACGGGATTATTATTGCCTTCCTTGGCTCATTTCTGCTGATGCAGGTGCAAACCCATTTCGAGCAATCTTTTCCTGCTTTTTCTTTCTAATTCAAGACTGACCTAAAAAGCTATGGGGGAAAAAAAGAAGATCCAGACAGGGGAGCTCAAAATATATCAAAGAGAAGAGATGCACAATAGGAAAGCGGAGGGCAAGGAAGTGAGTGAAGGCAATGAATATTGAGCAGCAGCGGGGCAGACCTCAGCCAGGCGCAGGCTCACTGCTTCTTTATGGTAATTCAGACACAGGCAAGACACATCTTTTGCTTCTGGGGAGAGTCAGGGAGCCAAGAAATGACTCAGAAGCCCTGCAATCTGCATTCTGTCTCTAACACAGACCGACTAGATAGCTTTAGAAAAAGTTGCTTGCTATTACAGCCTCAACTAATCCATCTGCAACACAGGAACTCTGCAGTAGCTGTAAGAATCACTGAGAGCAGGAGCCTTTTCAAACACTGAGTTGCTGTGATTTTCTGGGCTGTATTGCCATGTTCCAGAAGCATTCTCTTCTGACGTTTTCCCCACATCTATGGCAGGGCATCCTCCGAGGTTGTGAGGTCTATTGGAAACTAGGCAATTGGGGTTTATATATCTGTGGTATGAGAAAGAACTCTTGTCTGTTGGAGGCAAGTGTGAATGTTACAATTGACCACCTTGATTAGCACTGAATGGCCTCGCAGCTTCAAAGCCTGGCTGCTTCATGACCGAGGGAATCCTTTGTTGGGAGGTGTTAGCTGGCCCTGATTGTTTCTTGTCTGGAATTCCCCTGTGTTCTGGGTGTTGTTCTTTATTTACTGTTCTGATTTTAGAGTTTTTTAATACTGATAGCCAGATTTTGTTCCTTTTCATGATTTCCTCCTTTCTGTTGAATGTTACAATTGGCCACCTTGATTAGCACTGAATGGCCTTGCAGCTTCAAAGCCTGGCTGCTTCATGCCTGAGGGAATCCTTTGTTGGGAGGTGTTAGCTGGCCCTGATTGTTTCTTGTCTGGAATTCCCCTGTATTCTGGGTGTTGTTCTTTATTTACTGTTCTGATTTTAGAGTTTTTTAATACTGGTAGCCAGATTTTGTTCCTTTTCATGGTTTCCTCCTTTCTGTTGAATGTTACAAATTGGCCAACTTGATTAGGAGGTCATGAGTTCGAGGCCCGCTCGGAGCCTATGTTTGTCTTGTCTTTGTTCTATGTTTAAAAAAGGCATTGAATGTTTGCCTATATGTGTAATGTGATCCGCCCTGAGTCCCCTTCGGGGTGAGAAGGGCGGAATATAAATGCTATAAATAAATAAATAAATAAATAAATAAATAAATAAGCACCATGGCCTTGCAGCTTCAAAGCCTGGCTGCTTCATGCCTGAGGGAATCCTTTGTTGGGAGGTGTTAGCCGGCCCTCACTGTTTCACACCTGTGTCGTGGATCTACAATACTCATTTTGAAAAACACATTTCCACCAATGTTTTGGGTGGATTTCCATGAATTCTCTGGATAGAACATTTGTTCATTTTGTTTGGCATTACAGCATCATGTTTTGCTGAGCTCCCAGAGCTTTATCTTTTTTGTTGTTGGTGTCTCCCATCCCACGCCCAACCTTTAGGTTTGTAAAATAAAAGGGAGAGCTTTTTTATGTTTTTCCCATGACAATTTGTATACAAAAGAGGCATGATCTGTATATTATGAGCTCCTCGATATTACTGTGTGTTCCAAGCATAAATCAGTGTTACATTTCAGTAATGAATAAATATATGGCAGTTAAAACAGCAGCAACAATATTTTGTTTTATGACCGAGACCCTAGTCTGGACTCAAAGGACGAGGATGTGGCCGAGAGATTCCCACCCAAGGTGTGGCCTTACCTGGAGTACGACGGAACTGTGGGTATTGCTGGTGAAAAACCGGGTGGTGCCTGTCTTGGAGGATTGCAGGTGGGCAGACACCCCCATATCGCTGCTCCCCAGGGAGACTTTCATGTGAGGGTCCTCCTCCTCGACCAGGGATCTGGAAGGCAAAGCAGACAAGAGCGGCCTTCAGCCCCAGCCTGTTCCCGTCCCACCCTCCAGAACAACACCCACCCAGGAAGGAAGCCAGTTCACACTTCTGAGGCACCATTATGAAGAGTTGAAATGTCATGCTCTCCTGGCTAGTTTGGCATTCCCACTTTGCTCTAAGAAGCTTTACGACTACGGCTGTGCTTTGTTTGTGACATAACCAACATAAGTTGTATTGTTGAAGGCTGTCATGGCCAAAATCATTGGGCTGCTGTGAGTTTTTTGGGCTGTTTGGCCATGTTCCAGAAGCATTCTCGCTTGAAGTATCGCCCACATCTATGTCAGGCATCCTCAGAGGTTGTGAGGTTTGTTAGAAACTAGGCAAGTGGGGTATATAAAAAAGGTAAAGGTTTCCCCTGATATTAAGTCCAGTCATGTCTGACTCTGGGGGTTGGTGCTCATCTCCATTTCTAAGCCGAAGAGCCGGCGTTGTCCGTAGACACCTCCAAGGTCGTGTGGCCGGCATGACTGCATGGAGCGCCGTTACCTTCCTGCCAGAGCGGTACCTACTGATCTACTCACATTGGCATGTTTTTGAACTGCTAGGTTGGCAGAAGCTGGAGCTAACAGCGGGCGCTCATTCCATTCCCGGGATTTGAACCTGCGACCTTTCGGTCTGCAAGTTCAGCAGCTCAGTGCTTTAACACACTTCGCCACCAGGCAATAACCAGGGTGGGAGAAAGAACTTGAGGCAAGTGTGAATGTTGCAGTTGTCCACCTTGGTCAGCATGAATGGCATTGCAGCTTCAAAGCTTGGCTGCTTCCTGCCTGAGGGAATACTTTGTTGGGAGGTGTTAGCTGGCCCTGATTGATTCATGTATGGAATTCCTGTGTTTTCTGAGTGTTATTCTTTATTTACTGTCCTAATTTTAGAGTTTTTTAATACTGGTAGCCAGATGTTATTTTTCATGGTCTCCTCCTTTCTGTTGAAAATTTCCACATGCTTGAGGATTTCAATGGCTGCTCTGTGGACAAGTCTACATGGGAGCCCCTAAACGTAGCATTGCTCAAACACGAATCAAGGAACATGAAAGGCACTGCAGACGAACTCAACCAAAGCACTTGATGAAACAACCTGGACATAGCATATTATTTGAGAACACAGAAATGCTGGACCACTCTGAGAACCATCATGACAGACTATACAGAGAAGCCATTGAAATCCACAAGCATGTGGACAACTTCAGCAGAAAGGAGGAAATGATGAAAATGTACACAATCTGGCTACCAGTATTAAAAAAAACCTCCAAAATCAGAACAGTAAATAAAAAACAGTACCCAGAACATAGGGGAATTCCAGACAAGAAACAATCAGGGCCAGCTAACACCTTGGAACAAAGGATCCCCAGGCAGGAAGCAGCCAGGCTTTGAAGCTGCAAGGCTATTCAATGCTAATCAAGCTGTCCAATTTGTAACATTTTACACTTGCCTCCAACAGACAAGAGTTCTTTCTCCCGCCCTGGACATTATTCCACAGACATATAAACCTCACTTGCCTAGTTTCCAACAGACCTCACAACCTCTGAGGATGCCCTGCCACAGATATGGGTGAAACGCCAGAAGAGAATGCTTCTGGAACATGGCCATACAGCCTGGAAAACTCACAGATATCCAAATAAGTTGTGTTTGCAAGCAGCAGCGTTATCTGTTAATTAAGCTGTAAATTAGGTGTTGGTTCCTTCCAAAGGCAAGCATGCACACCGATGCTGCCTTATGCAGGTTGAGTATCCCTTATCGGAAATCCTTGGGCTCAGAAATGTTCTGCATTTTGGATTGCAGAATACAGCTGCCCCTCTACATTTGTGGTTTTGACTTTTATGGGATTTGAATATTCACAGATATGTCTAAAAATGTTCCCTCTAAGGAATCCCTAGGTTGACTTCATGCTGGAAGACCTAAAGATTTCAAGACTAAAACACTTCTTTAGGAATCTCAAAGTTCTCCAATGCAATCCTATGGTCAGATTCTAGCTGGAAGACCTAGAAACTGCACACTACCTTTTGGGGAAAAGCTTGTTTCTCATTCATTCCCTAGTTGCGCTTGATTATATATCTCTCTCCAACCAAAATCAAGGCAAACAAGCCAAAGAGTGGAAAAATATTTCAGATCCTAGGTGCTTTCAGATTTTAGGCTTCCAGACAAGGGGGGCTCAACTTGTATATAGCAGTCTCTGTGTTTCTCCATGCATCTTGTGATGTATCAAAGTCTCATGTAATTTCCATAACACTCAGAAACACAGCTGTCAATTTCACCAAGACGGACCTCGATGGTAACATGCAGGTAAATACATTGGCCTCAAAATCAGCTCCAGAAATTCCTTCAACAGCAAACGGTCCCCAAATGCAAGTGAACATTAAGCTTTAATCCCTTTTATCTCCATTTTGAGACAACCCATTTGAAACCAAAATTATTTTTAACATAATTCCTTTAGACACGTGTTTGCAATGACATTTCCTTGCTTTGAGTCAAAGAAACCGCATCAAATTAAAGCAATTTCTGAAACGTGATAATTTTTCAGAGATTCACCAAAGCCACTGATAGTTTGGAGGAAGATCAGCCATACAATAAAAAGACCCTAAACACGTAAACATAGGTTGGAAACATGGATGTGAAACACACAGAACATATAGAGTGTAGATGTGCAGTGTAAGTCTCCATTGAAAAATGTGACCACCCAGTTACCTATGGAGAAAGTGTTGCTTCTTTGAGCATGCAGAGCAGTGCATGGCCATTAACAAAAGCAAATCCACCCCCAAAAATGTCATGTCACATCTTGATTAATTACATAAACCATCTACACAACTCTAATCCGAGGATTTACTTCCCACGTTGTATTCGTGCCAGAAAATAATTGTTAGGGAAAAGCTGATTTTTAAAAAAGGGAGGAGAAGCAAATACGAAAGCAACGGTTGAATGACGGCAACTAGATGTTGTATTTTATTACAGAGCAGGCTTGAAAACCACCCCAGACCTGCCTGATCACATCAGTAACAAACAACAGAAAGGAGTCCACATTAGAAACATGTTGGGCCGAGGAAACGGAAGAAGCGGAAGCTTCTATACTGGATTTAAGCAAAATGAATTCATGGGGAAAAAAGAACCACACTGCTTAATAAAAGGCTTAAAAATATGATAGCAATAACCCAGCCTTGCAGGACAACCTCTGGCCGGGATGTGGACGTTATGATCACAACAGGGAAGAAGAACTATTCAAAGGTTTGGTCCCATCACCCAATGCTAGTGTGTCTGGACAAAGTATTCGTCAAGTGCCTCGACCTCAAAGCACAGACAGCAGTAAACAACAGTCCAAGATCTAGCCAAGTAACAAAACTCAAAGGAACAAGCGAAAGGGAAAGCCAAATATCCAGTCGAGATTCAAGAGGCAATGACCCGAAATCCAATCAACAAGGTTGAGCCCACAAGTCCGGAGCCGATGTCAGAGAACAGTTCAAAGGAGCATGAGAGTTAAGGTTCCAAGGTCTTGGCATGGAGACAGGAGGTGCAGCCAGAAATTTAGGGAACACACTCCTGTCCCTTAAATGCTGCTTTCACGGCTGATCCCTGTTTTCGATTCTCTTCTCAACAAGCCTCGCTGATCTCCTCAGTTTACCTCCACCTGCTCAACAAAAGTCCCTTGTGTTTGGCTATCATAATTGTTCCTTCTGGAAATGGCTGGGGGAGCTGCTGTTCCTGGCTAGGCTCTATTTGATTGAAATAAATAAATTTCTGCATCCAAGCCATCACTCAGCAAACCCTCATCCACGCTATCCATGACAGTGTTCTAGAGCTCCGTCTACACCACCCTGAAAACCAAGGTGGCATTGAATGGTGGTGTGGAACTCAAGGGTCTGAATCCTTACTTAGCCATGGAAGTTTGTGTCAGTACCCTTTGGCAAGTTACATTTTCTCAGTTTTAGGAAAGGAAAGCAATGTCAAACCTCTGTAGAATATTAAGCCTTGCCAAGAAAACCCGTGGCGATCATCACCAAAGGCCAGAGTCAATTTGAATGTTTCTCATAAATGAAATGCATAAATAACAGGATAGGTGACTCCTGGCTCAACAGCAATTCATTTGTGAAAAAGACCCTGGAGTTTTAGTGCCCAGAACTGGACACTGGGCTATTGTTCCAGGTGAAAAAAATCTGACTAAAGCAAAAAAGAGAGGAACCATGACTTCCCTTGATCTGGATATTAGAATCCTTCAAATGCAGCCCAAAATCCCATTGGCTTTTTTAGCTGTTGCATCACATGAGTGGCTCATGTTCAACTTGTTCTCCACTAAAACTCCAAGTTCCTTTTCACAAATGAACTGCTGTTGAGCCAGGAGTCACCTATCCTGTTATCTATGCATTTCATTTATAAGAAACATTGGCACATTTTGTGCTCACTAAAAGCAGTCAATGAAACCCTCATCCATCCTTAGCCCTGTAATTGGGATAGACAACCTTTCCCTATAACCCTTTCGTCATTCAGTTAACAAGAAGGACACGCACCTAACCCAACCTCAGCCTAGTAAATAACCTTGGCTTTCGGGATGCGGAATCCATGCCAATGTCATTGCATGAGACGCGAGCGTTTGTCTCGACGCCAAGACACAAAATCCAAGGACATGACCGTAAAGTTCTTCCGGATGTAATGGAGGCACGTAGTATTTCCAAAAAAAGGAGGAGAAAGAAACTGAATATTCCAAACTGAAAGCTTGCCACTTGGTCTCCTTAGACATGCACGGCCATTGCCAGGACGCACGAAAAGATGAATAAATACCTGAATTACCAGCGACTCACAAATGAAAGTCCAATACATCAGGATCTCCAAAAACTCATTTTCTTTTATTTCCCTGCAAGCGACCTGAATAGGTCATCTCTGAATCCGAGGAGGGAAAAAACCTAATGAATCTACCTTTTGGCGTTTTATTCATACTCATTAATAATAGCCTACCAAGCGCTACAATTAATTAGGTAATAACAAATGCAAATGTATCGATTGGTGTTTCATCGTAAGCAAATTACGCCACCACCAGGAATTCTGGAAAGGAGGAAAGTTAATTCACTTTCTAATTAATTCTACGGCTCCGATCAATAAGTGCCATTATTTAGGGGGGGGGGGGGGGTATTTTAAAAGGCAGCCGGTTGGACTCTTTAATCAGCATAAAAGTCTTTTAAAGGCAAATAAAAATAGATAACCGTAATTCACAATGGAGTACAGACCTAGCCATCATTCAGTATTCTTCAGAAGCAATGGGACACATTCTAGGATTGGTGCTCACACCTTCTTACAAAATATGGCATTTCTGGGAAATTTCTATGCCTTCCTAGTGATTTTATTATATGTTTTTGCCAAAAGAGTCTCACAGAAGGACCTAGCAATTTCCTAGAAACAATACTTCTCTAGGAATTTTCTAGGTCTTTTGGTTTGGGTTGGTTCATCTTAAGAGGAAAACTAGGAAACTAATTGGGGTTATACAGCCCGAAAAACTCACAGCAACCCAGTGATTCCAGCCATGAAAGCCTTCGACAACATATTGGGATTATTATCATCATCATCATCATCATCATCATCATCATCATCATCATCATCATCATCATCATTTGCTAGCTGTCTCTTCTCTTGGCAATATAATGCAAGAGGTGCCTGCTTTGGGTATGTAAGTATCTTTTGGAAAAATAATAGTTGAGCTGGTTTGTTACTTAGTGTGGGCAAACATCTACTCTTATTTGTATCATTATTCCATGTTTATACCCACAATTCTGTTCTGCTTTCTATGTACAAAGATATATCTTTTTAATTCTATCAATATACATGGATCCCATCACCCACTGCTTCAAAATTATTCCAAATAAACATCCAAAGCAACAACAACAACATTTATTACGGTCCATAGACCCATCGGTGAACAAACACCCAAAGCAACAACAACAACAATATTTATTACAGTCCATAGACCCATCAATGAACAAACATCCAAAGCAACAACAACAATATTTATTATGGTCCATAGACTCATCAGTGAACAAACAACACCAACAACATTTATTACGGTCCATAGACCCATCAGTGAACAAAAACCCAAAGCAACATCAACAACAATATTTAGTACGGTCCGTAGACCCATTAGTGAACAAACACCCAAAGCAACAACAACAACAATATTTATTATGGTCCATAGATCCATCAGTGAACAAACACCCAAAGCAAACTTGCTATACGTCAGTGGTTCTCAACCTGAGGGTCCCCAGGTTGCAACTCCCAGAAATCCCAGCTAGTTTACTAGTTGTTAGGATTTCTGGGAGTTGAAGGCCAAAATATCTGGGGACTCACAGGTTGAGAACCACTGCTATACGTTGTGCATATAATGGGACCCAAGCATCCATAGATTTTAGTATTGATAGGGCAATGGCACAAACATTTATGCACAACACTTCTGATTGCTGATATTTCATAAAACCTGAACCATCATCTTGCAAATAAACTAGTAAAATATGGGCTAGATAATATTACTGTGAGGTGGACTTGCAACGGGTTGAGTGGCCAAACTCAAAGGGTGCTTCTCCCCAGTGGTTCCTTGTCTTCAACCTGGAAAGAAGCCATAAAGAGAACTCTGTCTTGGGCCTGGTGCTGTTCAACATCTTTATTAATGACTTAGATTAAGGTTTACTGGGCATGCTTATCAAGTTTGCAGATGACACCAAACTGGGAGGCAGAGCTAATGCTGCAGAAGATAGGGTGGATCCAAAAGGACCTTCACAGATTCGGGAGCTGATTGACCAAAACTAACAAAATGAATTTCAGCAAGGAGAAATGAAGGATACTTCACTAAGGCAGAAAATATGAAAAGCACAGAGACAGGATGGATGACGCCTGGCTTGAAAGCAGCTATTTGTGAAAGGGATCTTGGAGTCTCAATAGATAACAAGTTGAACTCGAGCCAACAATGTGATGTACAGTAGAGTCTCAGTTATCCAACACTCACTTATCCAACGTTCTGGATTATCCAACGCATTTTTGTAGTCAATGTTTTCAATACATCATGACATTTTGGTGCTAAATTCGTAAATACAGTAATTACTACATAGCATTATTTCGTATTTAACTACTTTTTCTGTCAAATTTGTTGTATAACATGATGTCTGGGTGCTTAATTTGTAAAATCATAACCTAATTTGATGTTTAATAGGCTTTTTCTTAATCCCTCCTTATTATCCAACATATTTGCTTATCCAACGTTCTGCCAGCCCGTTTATGTTGGATAAGTGAGACTCTACTGTAGCAGCGAAAAAAGTCAATAGGATTCTGGGCTGCATCCATAGGAGTCTAGTGTCTAGATCAAAGGAAGTCTTGAGGCCCCTCTATTATGCTTTGTTCAGACTTTTTCACTTGGAAAAATAACCGTGTGTCCAATTCTGGGGCTTTTAAACAGAGGCTGGATGGTCATCTATCAGGATGGTGCTTTTCCTGCCTAGCAGAAAGAAAGGGGCTGGACTGGATGGCCCTTAAGAGTATTTCCCAACTGTATAATTCTATGGATACATCTGAAGGAGGAGACTTGGCCCACCAAAACTTCTGCTACCAACTCCTTTTTCTAAGATGCTACAAGATCCTATTGCATTTATATAGATATTCCAAACTGACATAGTGATATTTTTCAATTGTTAAGGTTACGAACACGTTTGCTTTCTGCCAAAACAACACAGTACTCTTTTCTAATAAAACTGTCACAGCAAGAAAATAAGTTTGTAAATCACTAGATCCAATTGCCAAATATTGTTGGTCCTGATGCCATGGTCATGAGAACATTGTTGTACCACATTCTGTTCGGGAACTACTAATTCGGTAGGCTGAATCTCATCTGAGTAATGCGTTAGTCAATGGGACAAGTTAGTCACAATTAAACGTAATATTGGTAGTTCTAAAGACATGACAAACTGCATTTGGGCCCAACCCAATGCCTTTGTACATTTCATTCTTGTAGATAAAGGATAATCATCTTAAAGTGTTTGGCATAACAATTATCAACAAAAACACCATCCTTACACCTGTACGATTCAGAGCAGAAATATAATCATTACTAAACACACTACAATACAATTGTTTTAGTGTGGTTTACCCAGGGAAGAAAGAAGGGGTTTAAGGGATAAGACAAAAATATTCACTTAACTATAAAGATACACTAGCTCTTTATGTACATTCTTCCATCATATGAGCACAATGCAACGTCTATTACCGGGGCATGCAGTATAGATGAAAACATACATTATGAACACAAGGATGCCAGCAGCGAAGGAAAGTAGAAATGAAAATAATTCATTCACAATCCCCTAGCCACATATCAAAATAAAATAAGTTTGAACAAAGTGGAAATTTCATAGACAACTTTCACTATAAATGGGCAAAACCTCCCCTTTTCTTTATGGTCAAATGGATTAATCTCTCCTGGTGGTTTCTGAACAAATGTATCCCCCAAAAAGGCATACCCTGAGTCAGGTTCAATGCTACATTCAGATTGAGCCCACCTCCGATCCAGGGCAGTTGTTGAGAGCAGTTGTTTTCAGGGAGTAACAATGCTAGAATGGTGTTATGGTTTGAATGTTGGGCTAGGACAGTGGTTCTCAACCTGTGGGTCCCCAAGTGGTTTGGCCTACAATTTTCAGAAATCCCAGCCAGTTTACCAGCTGTTAGGATTTCTGGGAGTTAAAGGCCAAAATGTCTGGGGACCCAAAGGTTGAGAATCACTGGGCTAGGACTAAAGGAGCCTCGAGTTCTTCACTCTCTTAAGCCTCTGAGAAAGGCTGTGGGAAACTTCTTCTGAACATGGCCTCTCAGGAAAACACTATTTTTAAAAGATCCACCATGACATTCGTCGCTAGAATGTCTAAGACTTCAGGAGACCAGGGTTCACATCACTTCTCAGCCATGGAAGCCCACTTTGGAGCAACTCCTCCTACACAAAAGAAGAAGGAAGAGGAATCAAACTTCTTCTGAAAAATTGGACTAAGAAACCCCTAGGAGAAGATCAGTCAATTTGAAGGCAAAGATCAACAACAGCAAGATGACAACACAAGGCACACAAGAGGTGAGAGACGGGAAGGGAATGTTCTCTTGTCCTTCCAGGTTTGGCTTTTTGACTAATTTCTTCAAACCATGTTGCACAATGGCTCAACCATTGGCTCAACTAGTGGCTCAACCAGACCTTGCTTGCCTTGCTACCTACAAGATGCAATCTGAATTAGATGAGTTGATAGTCACAGGAAAAGGAGATCCTTATCTCATACCTCTTGGTGACCAATCTAACATGATCCAGTAGATGAGCCCAGGGAAGGGGGACTCAAATCAAATCTGCCCCAATTTTAGGCCCAAATTAACAAGATGCTGCTTCGTCGGGTGAAATTAGAAAAACCAGGCCTGGTGAGACAAAGCAGAGGAACTGATGGCAACTCATGCACAGCATCGCAATTTGCGGCCCAGCAGTTGGTGCACCGTAAACATTTGTCTGCTGATGCGGCAAGTGGAAGGTCAGGATTAGCAAGTTGCTTAATTAAGACAAAAAGACAAGTCTTCACTTTTTTCGAGGGGCAAGAAAAAAAATCTGCTCCAGAGAACAGACACATGTATACACCAACACACAGAGGATCTCTATTCCAAAATGAAAGCTGAGTCCAATGGAGAAATCTGAACAGAAAGGACGTTCTGTTACAATTCTATTCAGCCATCCATTATATGGTATTTCAAATGTAGAGGATTTTTAAATAATTCTTCCTTCTAACAAACTGACTACAGTACTTTTTGGAGTGCCCTGACAAGACAGGGAGGAAGGCCAAGAAGATTGCAGGGGGGAAAAGCTCCCATCAGCATTTCTGAATCCGCTTTCTTAATTGGGCATTTGCTGCGCTGCTTTCCCTGGAAAAGGAGGATGACTCACGATTCCCGCCAAGCAAAGGCGGCTGGT
The DNA here is from genome assembly GCF_035594765.1 of Anolis carolinensis. Lineage (NCBI taxonomy): Eukaryota > Metazoa > Chordata > Lepidosauria > Squamata > Anolidae > Anolis > Anolis carolinensis. The sequence goes on from NW_026943823.1 coordinate 16,991,253, forward strand.
GCTAAACCCAAGAGCAATTACAGCACCGCTGTGATCGCCTGCAGAGCGAAGCCATCACAGTCCTGTTCTTTTAACCTTGCCACAGGCAAAGCACCGGCCAACTGTGGTTTGACTTGTCCAGCACTCCTAAATTCGTACTGTCAACGTCTTTCACGGCCAGAATCACTGGGGTGTTGTGTGACTTCAGGGCTGTATGGTCGTGTTCTAGCAGCCTTTTCTCCTGATGTTTTGCCTGCATGTGTGGCTGACATCTTCAGAGAATCTCCTAAAATCCTAGAGTTGGGAGAGACCCCAAGCGTTATACAGTCCAATTCCTTTCTGCCAGGCAGGAAATCACAATCAAAATCATCCCGACAGACGGCCACCCAGCCTCTGTTTCAAATCTCAGGAGAAGCTCCCCAGTCGACATATGCCACTGTCAAACAGCTCTAAATGTCACTCTAATGTTCCTCTTCTCCGCTTCTCCCAGGGAGAGGTTCTCATCACCAAGGTTGGGGGGATATTCAGTCCAGAAAATTGGGGGAAACATTCAACATCCCACCAGTAAGTAGGGCGGTAGATTACACTATGTAACATGATTTTTGTTCCTGGGTTATAAATGTCATTTCCTAATTGGTTCTATCATAAAAACATGGGACAAGTTTATTAAACTGCAAAAACTTTGTTTTTGTGGGACATCTAGCTATAGCACATTTTGCTATAGTTTTTCAAGGAATATCTGATAAGAGTCTCAACCAATTCAACATAGTTTGCAGCAGCCACAAAAGCACACTTTCTGGAATAGAACTACTTTGAAAGTACCACACAATTAAACAATTGAAATAATACTTTCAAACCAGGAACATTTTTCCCCCCCAAATGTTGTTATAGTGTTATGGCTCTCGTGGCAAAGCAGCCATATTGTTTGCCATGCAGTCAGGGTTCTATCGAACAAACTTTTGCTAAAAACATCTGCAAACATGTTCCACTAAGTCTCAAGGTGGTAAAGAGCACAAACTGGTGGTCATTGCGATAAAGCATTCTTATAGAAACATAGAATCTTAAGAGTTGGAAGAGACCTCATGGGCCAGCCAGTCCGACCCCCTGCCAAGAAGAAGGAAAATCACATTCAAAGCCCCCCCGACAGATAGCCATCCAGCCTCTGATTAAAAGTCTCCAAAGAAGGGGCCTCCACCACACTCCGGGGCAGAGAGAGTTCCATTGCTGAACAGCTATTTCTCACAGTGAGGAAGTTCTTCCTGATGTTCAGGTGGAATCTCCTTTCCTGTAGCCATTGTTCCACGTCCTAGTCTTCAGGGCAGCAGAAAACAATCTTGCTCCCTCCTCCCTATGACTTCCCCTCACATATTTATACATGGCTATCATGTCTTCCATGAACAAATACACAATAGAAAACAAGTACAAACGGGATTGGCAAGTAGTTGGCAAACAAGGTCCTGCAAGCCCTGAAGGAACATTATAGGAATGTGCGAATGGTGTCATGAGTGAAGGGTGCCTTCTCTGCCACTGCGTAGTCCTCTCTTACAGCAGAGGACCTTTCTTCCACAACACAAGATGTCCATCTAACATCCATAACAATGTAAGCCAAATCCTGTTCTTGTATGTTCAAGCAGATGACACCAAATTAGTTGGGATAGCTAATACTGCAGAAGATAAGGTCAGAATTCAAAGTGACCTTAACAGATTAGACAGCTGAGCCAAAATTAACAAAATTAATGTCAACAAGGAGAAATGTAAGATACTCCATTTTGACAAAAGAAACAAAATGCACAGATACTGGATGAGTGATACCTGGCTCGACAACAGAGTTACATGAGAAAAGGATCTTGGGATCAGCGTGGAGAACAAGCTGAACATGAGCCAAGAATGTGATGAAGCAACTAAAAAGGCCAGTAGGATTCTGGGCTGCATCCAAAGGAGTCTAGTGTCCAAATTGAGTGAAGTCATAGTCCTACTCTCTTCTGCTTTGTTCAGACCTTTTTACCCAGAATAATAGCTCTGTGTCCAGTTCTGGGCAAAGCAATTCAAGAGGGATATTGACTCTAAGCTAGGACACATCCAGAAGAAGAGGGCAGAAATCCCAGCCAGTTTACCAGCTGTTTGGATTTCTGGGAGTTGAAGGCCAAAACATCTGGGACCCACAGATTGAGAGCCACCGTGCTAGAGCCTCATCAGATAAATTGTTTAACTTCTTTCTTAAGGTAACATTGTGTTTGACTAGGTAAACATGTGTTGTTTACATCAGAAGTTCTCAGGTCAGTTCAGAAGTTTTCTCATTAGCACTTTTCATGCCAGAGTTAATGAATTCTTCGTCTCCTTTGTTTTCCATGATGCAGTTTTCCAGATTCCATTTTTAGGATGGAGTCTTCAGCCTTGCCAGACCTTAATAGGCCTCCAGCCAGACCTCAATCATACAATTCATTCAATCCATTCATCACATTATGACTTCTACAAAATATGCAAGGAAGTCCAAGGTTATCTGTGCTAAAGAGCCACCAACACGATACTCAATGCCAAGGAGAGCTCAAACCATGTGCATCATCCACTAGAAGTGAAACAAAAGAGCAACACACAGGTTAGATTGCAAGAAGGTTTCCCCCATGACACTCTGCCAACCTCTCATCCACAGATAGGCACAAAGAGCTGACTCTTCTTGGCTTGATTTATTCTTTCTAACACCCCTTCACTTCTGCCAGCACATAGAGAAAGCAGCACTCCTCACCTATGAAAAATGTATGGGATCATCGCAAGTCGACAGACAACTTGAAGTCATATATATATACACACACACGCTTCAAAGTAATACAACTGCGCCATCGCAAAGACCTTAAAAATACAGACAAGGAAGAAAGCAATAGATGACAACTAAAAATTCTCCGCTTTCCTTTCCTTGGAGGTCTTAAAACCAGACAAGCACACAATAGAGGAGCCAAGCCTCCTTCAAGCTCCCCAATAACAGTCTGAAAGGCTTGGCTCCTACACTTGACAGAGAGGAAACTACAGACCTGTTTCAAAATGCTCCAAAGATAAGTGCTTTGATTTTTTTAAAAGGCTCTTGACCAAGTCCCACTCTTGCAAAATCTTTCAGTTTTGCTATTGTTCCGTTTCCCTTTGAACCCAGACACATCCTATGTGTCCTTAGATACCATCTAGGTTTTTCTACCGCTTGCTAACATGAGACATTTTAAAAAAGAAAACCTTTTCAGTTTTTGTCCATGCGTTTGTCCAGAAAAGGGTGTGAATGCTCCCTGGATCCATATGTATAGGTTGCAGGCAGTGTAAGAAGATTTTGATGATTTTACATAAATTAGAACCTTGACTTTCAGGGGGTTGGGAAGCAGGACCCTCACGAAAGTGGAAAACCTAAGAATTTCTTAGAAAGCTATTTGTCTTACCTGAGAGAATACTCCTCTAGGAATCTCTGGGACCTCCAGAACAACTCTATAGTTAACAACCACCAGAAATGAATGATAAGAGTCACACTGGAGGAGCTAGAGAAACGTACTGTATTTCTTCCATTCTAAGATGCACTCCCCCCACCCCTATATAAACGTCTCTAAAAACTGGGCTTGTGTTTGAATTGCTAGAGTGCCTTATGTATTTTCATTGGTTTTGGCGACACTGGAATTAGGGTGCATCTTACAATCAACAGCATCTTACAATGGAAGAAATATGGTATCAATGAGATTCCTAGAGAGAACATCTTAATGAAATTCATGGATTTTTAAGTGTAACTCCAGCCCCTCCCCCCCCCCCCTCAATCTATATACAATAGAGTCTCACTTATCCAACATAAACGGGCCGGCAGAACGTTGGATAAGCAAATATGTTGGATAATAAGGAAAGATTAAGGAAAAGCCTATTAAACATCAAATTAAGTTATTTTACAAATTAAGCACCAAAACCTCATGTTATACAACAAATTTGACAGAAAAAAAGTTCAATACGCAGTAATGCTATGTAGTAATTACTGTATTTACGAATTTAGCATCAAAATATCACAATGTATTGAAAACGTTGACTACAAAAATGCGTTGCATAATCCAGAACGTTGGATAAGTGAGACTCTACTGTATATATAAGCTTTGGATAGCATAGGGAAGGGTTAACCCCTGTGGTGTTTCTTTTGCAATCTGTGCCCCTGTTCAGAAGATTTCACTCACTTTCTGTCCTTGTAATAATTGGATTTTGAAAAATGTGGCTTGCTGTGGAAACAAGGATTGGGGATAAAGCTTCAGTGGAGACCCCTTTTCCTCATGATAATAACTCTTTAATTATGATCAATTTACCTTCCAAGGAGTAGGTTTCTCTCACTTTGCATTTTGCTCCAGGACACATAATCCGCTTGACTTCTCATGAGAAGACACAAACCAAATATGCTGAAGTGATCATGAGACTATATCACCCTTTTCCAAAGCGGAGCATGACAAGAGGCACCACGTCATCCTTTTCTACTCCCAAAGCTCTATTACAACTCAACCGATTGCGTCAGCAGATATTCAACAACTGATTGTCAAGTGGTATGGAAGATGCCCATACTGAACTAAAATAAAAATATCTCCTATGATGGGACAGAGCGCTGAGGAGGATGCACCTCCAGCCGGAAATTATGCTCTGGTCTTAAACATGCTGACAAGAAGCCTTTGTCTTTGAAGACACGTTTTAGAACAACGATCTAAAAATAGAAATAAAAGTTAAGAGTAGATTATGCAGGACTCTGTGCCAAGATCTGTATTTACTATCTTAGCTCAAAGAGAAGAAACTGCTGCACTGCCAATGGGACTGGACCCTCTGGAAGGCATGCAGAAGCCAGGAAACAATGTCTGGTCTTTGCCAGATTTTTTTGATGGAGCCTAAAATCTAGGAAGCCCCCACACCCTCTGCTTCAAGGTCCATGGTCCTTAAAATACAGGACCAGAATCTTGTGTGTGGCCAAGAAAGAACACTCAAATCCCCTGATTTAATGCAGCTATAGTATCAGACAGAAATTCCATCTTTCAAGGATTGAGGTCAAGGTACCCATATGCACCCTCCAAGAATATAACCAACGTCCAGCCCATATTCATATTCCATCTTGGGGAAGAAAAAACACCTGGATCTGTTGACTTCTTCTTTCCAGAAGTCCAGACAAGTCCTGATGTGAGAAGAGCATCCCCATATTGAGACCTGTTTGTCCATTCTATTTTTATAGCATTTTTACTCATTGCCGTATACAGTCTTTGGGTGTATGCCTCCTCCAGTACCTTAATGGGATAATAGTCCCTGGTACCTACCTCTTTCCTATTCTGTACTGTATAAAACTATTTGCACTTTTCTGGCCCACTACCCCTTTTTAGGAGCCAACCCAGGTTTTTATCAAAGTGTGTTTATTGTTTATTGATATATGTGATTTTATTTGTTTATGATTTGTTTTTTATTGCTGAGTTTTATATTGTTTGTTGCCTGGGCTTGGCCCCATGTAAGCCGCCCCGAATGCCCTTGGGGAGATGGGGCGGGGTATAAAAATAAAGTTATTATTATTATATTATTATTACCTGGTACATGCTCAAGTTCTGAAGATGCTACATGATTATGATTATGGAGTCTCCTGAGGTTCTATACTAAGTGAGTGCCCAGGTGAGATAGAGACCCGACAAGAATTGTTCTTATTCCTCCGGTCACTTTGAGGATCCCTTGGTTGCCTCTCTGAGACCTTTGCATACACAGCAAAGGCTGAAAATCTGCCAGAGACTTCCAAGAGAGCTTGGGCAACTTATTTATTATTATTTATTTACAGCATTTATATTCCGCCCTTCTCACTCCGAAGGGGACTCAGGGCGGATCACATTACACATATAGGCAAACATTCAATGCCTTTTTAACATAGAAAAAAGACAAGACAAACATAGGCTCCGAGCGGGCCTCAAACTCATGACCTCCTGGTCAGAGTGATTCATTGCAGTGATTCATTGCAGCTGGTCTCCAGCCTGCACCACAGCCCGAGCCCAACTTGGCCTTCAAGACATCACTTTGCCAGCCTTTTGTCCTTGAAGAGAGACAAAAGGATGTCATCTGCATGGTATCTTTCGCTCCTCCATTGTTAGGACACCCACTCCTTCCATAGAGAGGCAAGACAGCAGGTTTGTTTGAGAGCAGGGTCCTTTTGAAAGATGCCTATCCAGCGTTGAACTGGCAAGGCAGGATTTGAATTCCCATTCAGCCAGGGAAACCCAAGTTGGCCTTGGGCAAGCCACATTCTTCCAGCCACAAAAGGAGGTAAGGGTAAATCAAAGTACAGCTCCCCTTTGAAGACATCTTGTCAAGAAAGCCCTGCGATAGGTTCATCTTAGGGTCACCCTAAGTCAGAAATGACTTGAAAAGCATACAGCAATAGCAGCAAACAAGTCCATACAAGATCCACCGATTCAGAAAGTTAACTCTAGCTGGAGCTAACAACTAGATTTAGACCTAATAAATTTAACTAGGAAATCAAGAGGCAATTACTACTTGCTTCAATAGTAAAGACTGATTTCTTGCATCAGCTCCTTCACCTCGTGGCCTATCTAGACATGAAAAACCACATAATAATAATAATAATAATAATAATAATAATAATAATAATAATAACAACTTTATTTTTATACCCTGCCCCATCTCCCCGAAGGGACTCGGAGCGGCTTACATGGGGCCATGCCCGACACAACAATACAATAACAGTAGTAAGACAATAAAACAAAATCGCATCAATAAAACTTCAACATCAGTAAAACAGTCATAAAAGTCAGCAAACAATATAAAATGTTAAGTAATATATTAATGTAATATAAGTAATATATTAATGGGTCTCTGGGTTTATTGATTCTGCATCCACATATTCAACCATCAATGACTTGAAAATATTTGTTAAAACATTGCAACCCTTGATTTGTCATTTTATATCAGGGACCACAAGGTTTTATGTTTACCTATCCTGTTATACGTCTTATAAGGTAGAGTCTCACTTATCCAACATAAACGGGCCGGCAGAACGTTGGATAAGCGAATATGTTGGATAATAAGGAGAGATTAAGGAGAAGCCTATTAAACACCAAATTAGGTTATGATTTTACAAATTAAGCACCAAAACATCATGTTATACAACAAATTTGACAGAAAAAGTAGTTCAATATGCAGTAATGCTACATAGTAATTACTGTATTTACAAATTTAGCAACAAAATATCACGATGTATTGAAAACATTGACTACAAAAATGCGTTGCATAATCCAGAATGTTGGATAAGTGAATGCTGGATAAGTGAGACCCTACTGTAATAGTGTTTTATCTTGCCTCCAGCCACTGGGAGAGGCAGGTAATAAATTCATTATTATTGTTGTTGTTATTATTATGACTACTAGTACTAGTACTATTACTACTCTGCCACTATATGCACTGGGCCTCCATGAATTTGGGTTCTGGAAGCAAACTCTAGTGGATATCAAGGAACCGAAGGTAGACTTTTATTGCATTCTTCCTTCTCCTGTTGTCTGGAAGGCTGCCATTAAAAAGGGCTTCACGTTTCCTTTTTTCCTCCGATTACTTCTAAAATTACAACAGTAAAGATGTATCTGACAAGGTATGGATGCATCAAAGCACAGGTGCTTTAAAACAACCAGCGCTTTGGCACTAACTCAGAAAGCATGACTATTTCACACCCAAAATGAACTCCCATGAACTCTGCATGGCACACTGCACCAGATCTGTAGTCACCACTACAAAATATCAAAACTCCCAACATCTTAGGAGTTCAGTAATTCTACCACAAAATGTTCTCTACTAAACAAAAACAAAAAAAACCCAAAACGGACCTATTCTCTCCTCAAATATATTTGGGCTTCCAAATTGCTCCAGTCCAAGTGAAATGTATTTTGACTGCATGCGAATAATGCTTCCAGCTTATTTAAAGCATTCCATTCAATGTATGGTTTGATGTATTCCAAAGTATTTCCCAAAGGTTTGAGGCAAGGAGCAGCTGCTCCTAAGAATATGATATGCCCATTTAGAAAAAGGTGCACTTGACCAAATGGAAGTTTTAACAGCTAGCACTGCTTGTCAATCTTCACGGCAAAAAAAAAAGGGGAAGGAGGAGGACAAGGAAAAGGAGGAAGAGAAGGAAGGGAAAAAAAGGGAAGGAGGAAGAGGAAGAGAAGGAGAAGGAAGAAAGAAGGAATAAGATAAGGAGGAGACAGTCACTGAAAATTGGAGATAACACAGCACTGATGTATGTTCAGTGAGACATACGCCTTTACATAATTCTTATACAATGTGTTGTTGAATGCCTTCATGGCCAGAATCACTGGGTTGCTGTGAGGTTTCCGGGCTGTATGGCCATGTTCCAGAAGCATTCTCTCCTGACATTTCACCTACATCTATGGCAGGCATCCTCAGAGGTTGTGAGGTCTGTTGGGAACTGGACAAGTGGGGTTTATATATCTGTGGAGTGTCCCTGGTGGGAGCTCTTGCCTGTTGGAGGCAAGTTTGAATGCTGCAATTAAACACCTTGATTAGCATTGAAAAACCTTGAAGATTCAAGGCCTGGCTGATTCCTGCCTGGGGGAATCCTTTGTTGGAAGGTGTTAGCTGGCTCAAGTTGTTTCATGTCTGGAATTCCCCTGTTTCCAAAGTGTTCTTCTTTATTTATGCTATGTTCAACAAAGGACAAGAGGGATCCTCTCACCTCTTCAGGAGTCCATTGTATACCATGCTGCTGTGAACAAGTCTACACAGGGACCAATAAACACAAATCAAGGAACATGAAAAGTAGTGCAGTCTAATTCAACCAGAGAAGTCAGCCATAGCAGAGCACTTGATAAACCAACCTGGACACAGAATATTATTTGAGAACACAGAAATGCTGGACCACTCTAACAACCACCATGTCAGACTACACAGAGAAGCCACTGAAATCCACAAACATGTGCACAATTTCAACAGAAAGGAAGAAACCATGAAAATGAACACAATCTGGCTACCAGTATTTTTCAAAAAAAAAAACCTCTTAAATAAGGACAGTAAATAAAGAACACCACTCTGAAAACAGGGGAAATCCAGACAGGAAACAATCAGGGCCAGCTAACACCTCCGAACAAAGGATTCCCCCAGGCAGGAAGCAGCCAGGCCTTGAAGCTGCAAGGCTTTTCAATGCTAATCAAGGTGATTAATTGCAGCATTCACATCTGCCTCCAATAGACAAGAGTTCTTTCTCCCACCCTGGACCTTCCACAGATATATAAACCTCCTTTGCTTAGTTTCCAGTATACCTCACAACCTCTGAGGGTGCCTGCCATAGATGTGGGCGAAACATCAAGAGAAAATGCTTCTGGAACATGGCCATACAGCCCGGAAAACTCACACCAATCCAATTCTTTTACAATTTTTAAAACTTTGCTTGTGACCGTCTTTTAAATGGTAATTGCTAATGCACGGATGAACACAAGCCAGTTCCAGCATGAAAAGCGTGAAGTTTCTCCACCTCCCTTCATGAAAGCTTTACTTCGTGGAATGCTGAAGATTTATGGGCTGCTGTAAGGGAGAGGGGGAAATGCAACGGCCACACAGCGCTTTGTTGTTGAACACGAGGCATTTCCAACACAAGGCCTTGTCAAAACTGGACAACAGTAGCCCTCTCTCCCCGTTGCATGAAGTGTGAGCAGATGGAGTCACCTGGAGCAGAAATGCCTAAAAATCCACTGCATTACCCATCAGGAGGCAACCCGGTTCTCTTGGCCTTAATCTATTATTTCTCCTCCAAAGTTTCAGCATACCCATTTCCTTTTGATTTCTACAAGGCAGCTGTGGCTTACAAATATTAAAACATGGTGCAACCTTCTACTTTTGAAAAGAAGTAGAATCAGATGTCTGCAGGTGTATTATAAACATATATTGATGTCAGCTTCCTAGCAAAAGGGCAGAATTGCCACTTTGATGGGTTATTTCCCAAACAGTGAAGGTAACAAACATTCAATGGGAGCTGTAACACCGAAAGGCAATCGCCTGAGATAATATCTCATGTTTTACAGAGAAGTGCCAGGGAAGCTGGCCACATCATGGCTCATTAACTAATGAGTGTCACCAGAACCACGTTTGCTTCTCTTCTTGCCTGCATTTGCCTTTTTGGCAGGCCATGTGCTGTGCTCAATGTCAGCCAGAAACACACAGCAGACCCAGTCTATGAAAGGACCACAGTGCCCTTTTGACAAAGAGGAAGCGGCGAAGCCAAAATCTCTGCGGTTCTGGGGATGGCAACATTTTCATGACCGACTTCTGCTTTGAGATTTTTCGAGCAGTTGTTTGAACGAAAAATCGTAACCAAAGCAAGACTCAACCGTACCGTTTCACCACGTTGGACACACACACACAACACGGAAAAGGACGCCACAGTAGGCACTGTATATTCATTGTGAAACTGAGCTCCCTCTTGACTTGCTCGCCCACAGTCCACATTCAAGACCAATGACCACACACAAACTTTGACACTGAAAAAAGAAAACAGTGGATATGTCCGAATCTGTCCTCTTTCTCTGATTCTTCTTTCCTTCTCTAACACAGCACCCATCGATCATTTTCAGGGCGGTGGCAGAAGAAATGGGGAACCGACAATGGAAGGAAGGTTACGGATTCGGAGGTCAGGAAGGAAACAAATTCTGAGACCAATGTCATCACATCGCCACAAAAAAAGGGGGAAGGGAGGAGGTCAGACTTCTCTCTCTCAAACACACACAGCCCCACAAAAAGCCCACAGAGGAGAGAGATAAAGGTGATTGCAATCTGACATAAAAAGGAAGCCCACCTTAAAAGTACCCTCTGCCCTGTCACTTACATGTACGCTGGTGAAAGCGGCGACGACCTGGAGGTTTTAAGCACAGGAACGGGGAATTTCCAGATCGCAGGAGAACTCGTTTTCCATTTCAATGGCATGTTGGTCACCGCGATACTACAATAACAGCAAACAGCGTTTCCATAACAGACTACCAACTCGGGCTTCCATTCCAGACACACGCGAGTGGCACGGAAGTGGCACGACGGCAGCGGAGGCGGCCACAGCGGCTATTGGGAAGGAGCCAAGCCAGCGTTGCCCGTGACCTTAAACCGAGGCTCCCCATCCAGGAGAAGGGGCTGCGGGAAGGCATCCCTCCTTTTATTTAAACCCTGCCACCCCCCTAAAGTGATCCAAAGGCGATATTCCTAGCACTGCTCTCGACAAAGGCTGCCGCCTCATTAGGGAAGTGTTGACTGCAGCATATATTGAAAAAAAAGTGAGGAGGGGGGATGAGAGAGAGAGAAAGGATAGGAAAGAGGGGGAGAAGGAGAAAGAGAGAGAGAGAGAGAGAGAGAGAGAGAGAGGCTGCACTGTACAGCCCGCCACAATGCAGCCTTGGTCTATAAAAAGATTGCCTCTTCTTCCTCCGCCACCCCCTTTCCTCCACTCCACCCCACCCCAAAAACCGGCTTGTGCCGCTATTGTTCTGCCTTCACACTGCAGCACTGTACTACATTCTGTACCTATTAACCTGGTTTCTGACCAATAGTAGCAGGAAAAAAAGGAAGGAGGCAAAGAAAAAGAGGTGGAGAAGGGAGAGAGAGAGACAGAGAGACAGAGAGACAGAGGGAGACCGGATCCGTAATGAAAAGGAAGGAACATACCGACTCAGAATGCACTTGTCATCCTCTGAACATTCTTCCTTTGAGCGGCAACAATACAAGTGGGAGAGAAACCTCAGCATAGCCCTGGGCCACTCGGCTGAGAGGGAAAGAGAGATCAGTGGCCAAACAGAGCGGCTGGTTCCCCTCCTGTGCAAGGCAAACAATGCAAGGATGCCATCGTGGGGTGGAGGGGGGCACAAAAAACCACAGCCTAGTGCAAATAATATTATTTTTAATTTTTCTGTTGTTGTTTAAGAGCACAAGGCAGAAACCCGGTCTTTCTGGATCCAGAGTCAGAGGAGATTGCAAGGAGACATTTCGGTCCTTTCAGGTGGCTTCTTCGGAGTCAAGGAGCTCTCATTTTCCCTGCCCACGGCAACAACGACGACAAAAATCTCATGCATTTTACAATATGCTCCAGAGACATGAAGGTTAGCCTCAGTCTTCTCTCTGCAGCGGGCAAACGGAGTGCAACGTGCGGCTGATAACAGTCGTCCTTGCGAAGATGTGATAGACAACCAAGCAGAGCAAACCTAGCCCTTGAACGGAGCTCACAAATGGACTCAAGTCCTGACAAAGTGCTCGCCTCGCGGGGCAGGCAGGTGTCCATCACGGTGCCCCCCGCCGTTCCCCAGTTTTGTGGTCTGTTCGGTGGTGACCTCTGGGGTGGACGGCAAGCAGGAATGACGCTGTGTTTGTGTGCACTGTTTGAAAAGCATGCTTAAAGAAACACGCCAAAGAGTCTGCTCTGCATAAAGGGAAGAAAGTACAGGCATATGAAGAGCTGGGAGGTTTGCTCCACTTCACCTGCCGTAAAGGTGCGCCTGAATCCTAAAACGCTTTGGAAGCCTAGCAGACTCCAGTATTGATTTTCATGGATAATGGCAAGCAGCCACAGGAGCAGATTTCTCTCCATCAGCATAGCTGTCCCGAGAACAATCTAAATATAATGGGGAAAACAACAATGGCCCAAGCGCTTTAAAAAATGTAATTATGGCTATTTCTGTGTAGTTTACGATGGTGTTTTTAAATTTGTTTTGTTTTCAGGTCCCCAGTCAAAGCAGAAACTGGAGCCATGGGCCAACATCCGGATGAGAAAGCGACGCTAAATGGAAAGATGCTCAGCTGTTCGCCCAATAATCCTACTTTAGGGAAGACAGGTTCCTATCTGTCAAGCATTTGTTCCCACAGCAGTTGGTGCTAAAAACCAGCAGGATATTCCACAGCAATGGCATCTGAAGGGGAAGAGAAATCGAAAGTGTGTGTCTTGGACACAATATCAGCTCAGCCATTTCATATCTGTTAATCATATTTTTTTGAAATCTTGTTTAAAACTCAAACGATCTGGTTTTGCTGATAAGACCAGTTTGGATTTACGACTAACCAGAAAAGATTTACCGAAGCACGCAGCCTTTACCGAGGGCTGTTTTCACAAAATTGGACTGCGGTCACGCATTTACATGCTCAGCAATGCCTCCTTTATGAGAAGCGTGCCCTCCCCATGGCGCGTGGACGATCCTCATTGGCACAGACGGCCCCAGAGACTGGACCCTGATGACTCCTAAGAATCCCTTGCGCCATGGGACAAGAGACACCAGTTAAACCTGGGATGTGAGCATTACATAATAGTGAGAGAATGCCTTCCATCGTTAACACAAATAGATGGCGGAAGGGCAGCCAAGTCACCCACTGGCTGTCCAAGCAAAGGAGAAATCCGCTACCCATGGAATAACAGGACTTGCTATATCTGCTAAACATGGGCCTCTATGAGATGGGGGAAAGGACATGCAAGTATCATGGTTCTGATCATTTCTACATGGCTCGTGCTTAGGAGTGGACAAAGACCTGTGTGGCCAACTTCCTTTATTCATGCTGGAGGAACCTGGAAGATATTTGGCCAATCGCATCCCCTGGTACGAACCTGCCTGGGCCCTGAGATCCGCTTCAGGAGAGGCCCTTCTCTCAGTCCCACCTCCATCTCAAGCTCAACTGGTGGGAATGAGAGGGAAGGCCTTCTAGGTGGCTGTCCCTCGGCACTGGAAGCCATTATAGCCCCCTCCCTGCTGTCCTCCAGGCAGAAAGTTAAAGCCTTTTTATTCAGGCAGGCTTTTAAAGAAGGTTTTTAAGACAATCAGGGGATGCTTTTAACCCGGCGGTGCCCAGGTTATTAGAAGGCACTATTTCTTTTGGGATGTTAGGAAATATCACTTAAGTTTGGTCCAGATCCATCAGTGCTATCTGGATAAGGGATTCCCAAAACAATCACCCCCAAAGCAGGCCTGTATGCAGAATTGGCCATGTTGGGTTCAGTGCTTTCTGGATGTAGGTGAACTATAACTCCCAAAATCAAGGTCCATTCCCAGTACGGTCTGTAGTATGTTCAGTTGGTCATGGGGCTTCTCTGTGCCAGGTTTGATCCCAATTGATTGTCGATGAAGGTCACAGTACCAGTGAAGGTACTTCAAGTCCCATCATCCGTGGCAAGTGTGATCCAGATTCATTGTTGGTTGGATGAACAGTACCCTCTGGATGTAGGTCAAGTATAAGTCTTGTAAATTGTGGTATGAATTCTCCCCTAACCTCTTGTTCAGTTGCTGATCAATTCCTTTGTTCACTGTGTGCCAGGAAATGATATGAAAGGGTTAAGGTAGAGGCGGTGGGCGGGGCCATGCAAATGAAAAAACCCTGGGATATCCATTCTGGAGGAAAAACAGAACATCTAGGATGAAATGGGCCCCGCATGAAAGCCTTCACTTGGGTGGGGGGCAGATGGGTGTTTGTGAAGGACATTGGCAGGGTTTGGGCTGCATGTTCGTGGCACTCACTATAACCTGCAAAGTCAGGTGAGGGAGTGATTTGGTGGCTCCACAGCACTGGAAACTATAGCCTCTTTGTGGAGGCCGGAGGCTGTTTGTGAGCAGACACCCGTGCCACATACACACAGGTTTTCACTTTTATTATGGATATAGATATAGATAAATATAATCAGGGGATGCTTTCCATACAGCCCAGAAAACTCACAGCAAGCCAATAATAATAATTTCTAAAAAGACTAGAAATTTCCTAGAGAGGTGTTCATCATTCATGGTTTTTCACCTTCAAGGGGATCCTGTGACCCCCAAACCAAGAAAACGGGGAGGGCTGACTGTAGTAGGCAATGTTATGGAAGATTTGCCATACTGCAGATGAGCAAGGAAATACGCTTTCAGGGAGACCCTCAGCAGATGGGTTCTGTTCTAACTGGTGAGCACAGTAGGAAACTCAAAAGGATTCCCCAACTAAGACATCTCCAGGTTTCCATAACTTTCACGACCATCTGCATTGTCAACCATGGGTTCTACCACTGCATGACCTACAGCTATTTTCATAGAGGTTTAATACACAACATGAGACAACTTTGTTGGCTGGATGGACTAGATGGCCTTTTATCCCTTCCCTGACAATGTTTCTGTGTAGAGATGAAAAGCCTCTGATCCATCCACTCTGACAGCTGCTGGCTCCTCTTTCTCCCAGGAAGCCATTTGAACAGATGGCGCCCTGCGCTTCCTACATGGTGCCACATCCTTCTACCATGTACGCATTCGCACAAAATTAACTTGTGGTGGTGGTGGGGGGGGGGGGATTGCAAAGAATAGTGCTGTGTTACAGCTTAGACATTTGCAGAAGAAACAGTACAGTTTGCAACAGTCCTATGAGCAGCACATGCTCCAAATTTGTCTCTATTTTCCAATGACTTGGCCTCAGAAGTCAAATATGTGAGACAAGGGGTCCACATGCCA
The DNA here is from genome assembly GCF_035594765.1 of Anolis carolinensis. Classification (NCBI taxonomy): domain Eukaryota; kingdom Metazoa; phylum Chordata; class Lepidosauria; order Squamata; family Anolidae; genus Anolis; species Anolis carolinensis. Next base: position 17,006,693 of record NW_026943823.1, read on the forward strand.
CCCAGGAAGGAGGGAAATCAGGAGGGAAATGGAGAGAATCCAAGCCATGAGAATCACGTCTCGGTTAGAATACAACCCAAGAAGAGCTCCTTATTGACATGGCAGATTGAGAGGCTGTGCAACCAATATGGACAAGTAGCAATTGAGGGGTTTGAACCCTCCAGTCACCTTATGCCTTCCTTTCAGAGCCACCTTTGCTAACCTGTGAGTTCTTGCATGCCCAGGCAGAGAACTGACAGTGTATTTTGTCAGTATATTTTTATCATTTCTAGCTAAACCTGTTTGCCTTCGATGGTCTGTGCCCTAGCAAAAGAACAACTGTACCTTTTAAAACACAATGCTTGTGCATTCAAATTCATACCCTCACTGCGAGTAGAAAGCTATATTTTTTGTAAGACAGGCACCAGGATCTGTGCAAGAACAAAAAGCAATTGCATTTGTGTGCAGTCCACATACAGCGGCGTTTCAGCTCCTATTTAATTCTGCCCAACATCTTGGATGTAACAAACCTGCACTTGCAAGCTTGCGAAGAGATTGAAGAATGTTAAATAGAAAGTGTGTGATGAGGCAGTATGAAGAATAACTACGAAGTTTAGAAGCAATTTGAGAAATTAGGCTCATTTGCCTCTATCTTTCTCTCACCTGCTGATCTCACATGATGCTTACACATGAACTTACAAGAAGTGTGGACATCACTGATCACACTCCAAAAAAATTAAGATAGTAAACCATTCCTCCTATCTCATTTTTATGCTCTAAACTTCCCAGGCAAAGGTTTTAGGGGGAAAGGGCATCCCTGTATGAAACATAGTGCTGCATCCATATTTTTTTTCAAATTGATAAAGGTCCACTGCAAGAAATCATATATTTGAATGGATCTCTTGATTCGGTGAATTGAAAGAGGCCTCCTGGTTCGTAGCATTGGAAGGAGACTCCTGGTCCATAGGGTTGGAAGGGACCTCCTGGTACGTAAGGTTGGAAGGGGCCTCCTGGTTCGTAGGGTTGGAAGGGACTAATGGTTCATAGAGTTGGAAGGAGCCTCCTGGTCCATAGAATTAGAAGGAGCTTCCTGGCCCCTGGGTTGGAAGGGTCCTCCTTGTCATGAGGGTTGGAAGGGGTCTCTTGGTCTATAAGATTAGAAAGGACTTCCTGGTTGGTAGAGTTGAAAGGGGCCTTCTGGTTTGTAGGGTTGGAAGGGGCCTCTTGGTCCCTGGGCTAGAAGTGACCTCCTGATCCATAGGGTTGGAAGGGGCCTCATGGTTCATAGAGCTGGATATGGTCTCCTGATCCACAGGGTTGAAAGGGGCCTCTTGGTCCATAGGATAGAGAGAGAACTCTTGGTTCATAGGGATGGAAGGGACCTCCTGGTTGGTAGAGTTGGAAGGGGCCTCATATATTACTGAGTCCAGAAACAAATTCCATGAAGAATCTCCAGCTAAAGCATCTCCAGCAAGCAGCTTCCCAATCTCTTTTCTGAAGATGTCCAGAAACAAGACCCCATCACTTCTCTATGCAATTGGGTCCACTGTTGAACTGCCCTCACTGTCGAGATGTCCCTTCTAATTTTCAATCGAAATCTCTCCCCCTGTAACATGGAACCATTAGACCTGGTTCTACCTTCTGGGCAGTAGACAACAGACCTGTCTTTTCCTCTCTGTGACAGCCCTTGAGATATAAACATCTATATATCTGAATGCCCCATTACAGCCTCCTTCCTTTCTCCGTCAAGAAGAGTGGGAAGCATGGACTTTGCCTGAGAAATCATGAAATTACATCTTACCATGACTATTAAACAAATACAGCATCTGTTAATAAGACAGTCATTAAGTAACAAAATTGCCTAATGCAGGGAGCCAGATGTACCAGGACAAGATTATATTAACTGCTTTTCTGGAATATAAGGAGGAGGAGCACATGTTAATATTAGCTTCAACTGATGCTTTCCAGACCTCCTATGAGAAAAAAGATCAGTAATCATCAATTCAGCCGTTCCCCAAGACACACTTGTCTTCTTCGCTAAATATCAATATAATGTACAATTCAGTTCTACTCAGCTCCGCTGCTAAATGAGAAGGAAAATAGGGCATATATTACAGGGTCACTGTGGGGTTCTGCTTGTGCCCACCGCGACAGATAAAAGAATGCCCTCATGTAAAATTTGAGACATTTCCTATGCCCCCATCCAAGTTGCAGAAACATATGTATGTCCTGGGCATTTGGAAAGCTTATTCTTATTGAGGATTAAACAGTGCATGCTTTCCCAGGCTAATAAAAGGCATCAAGATGGATAGAGCTCACCCATGGGACCTCAAAATCCAGGATTTGTGCTTGACACACCAATAGGAACTTGAAATCCAAGCTAAAGTTTTATTAGATTTATTTGTAGAAGGCATTTTGCAAGGTAAAAATATCAAGTTCTTCTGAAAATGTAATAATCTACAGTCACTCATACAAATCTTCGCTCAAAATAAACTATAGGTCAATTATTAAATATAGACACAGTGTCACTGGATTAAGACCCCACCTTCCAGCCAAAGGTATGGTGCTCATCATCAAATCAAAATAAAGCCAGTAAAGTTCAGAATCAGCAGAAGACCTAGAACCGAGCTTTCCAAACTGTGTGTTGCACTCCAGGGCTGGAAACCCCTATAATCACAGCATCATACAAGAGTCCAGAATATAAGCAAACAGTTTACTGTAAAATATATCAAAAGTATTCAAAAATTCAGGAATAAAGAAAAGAGAAATATATCCAAAAAGGGTTTAGCAATAAGCAATAATCCAACAGGAGTCCAAATGTCTCAAACAGGTTCAAAGGCAATACAATCCAGGAATATTAAAAAAAAATCACAAGAACGGCTTAAGTCCACAAGCAATAGATATCCTTAGAAAAACTTGATCATAATATAACCACAGGAACATAGAAAGTTCCAAAATACTTGAATCCCAAAACCAAACGCTTAACTTGGAACATGGACCAGGCACTCAGATGTAGCTTCTTACTCCACACGCTACATTGCATGAACTAACTTGAAAGTAAACAACTTGCCAATTAAAAGCTGCCCATGAAAGCATTTAGTCTTCCCTGAAATCTCTCCTCAGCTTTCCCATGCAAATGCTCTGCCTGCGATGTCTATTGTCTGCTCTGATCTGTAAATGAAGGCCTGTGATGATTTCCATATCTCCAGGTGCTTCGGTATCAATTCCCCGATTCTTCCTTATTTAATGTCTCTGGCTGCTTGACCTGACCTTGAAGGCCTGCACTTTCACAGTCAACTTTCTCACAGACAGAAACACCATTCCTTTGACTGAAATATTCATCCCTTTATGCCCCCGGTAATCTCTCAGACAAGCCCATCACTCTCAGGCTGATCTACAATATTGTGTATCAGGACCCCGGAATGTGTCACCTAAGACACACACACACACACACTTCTGCCCCCACAAACAAAGGCAGTGCTGAGGAGAGTGAGGAGGAAGAAGAGACCCCCAAAGAGCATTCGATCCAGTCCCCTTCTGCCAGGCAGGAAGACAGTCAAAGCCCTCCCAACAGACAGCCATCCAGCCTCGGTTCAGAAACGTCCAGAGAAGACGGCTCCACTGAAAGGGACTCCCCAGAATGCATTTAATGCAACCTCCTTCCACCACAAAGGAAGGCACAATCACAGATGGCCATCCAGTCTATGTTTAAAAATCTCCAGAGGGGGTTAATCCCTACAGAAGTATTTTAGCATTTTTCAGGTGTAGATATTACTATAAGGTAAAGGTTTCCCCTGACGTTAAGTCCAGTCGTGTCTGACTCTGGGGGTTGGTGCTCATCTCCATTTCGAAGCCGAAGAGCCAGCATTGTCCATAGACACCTCCAAGGTCATGTGGCCAGCATGACTGCATAGAACGCCGTTACCTTCCCGCCGGAGCGGTACCTATGGATCTACTCACATTTGCATGTTTTCGAACTGCTAGGTTGGCAGAAGCTGGAGCTAACAGCGGGTGCTCACTCCACTACCCGGATTTGAACCTAGGACCTTTCGGTCTGCAAGTTCAGCAGTTCAGCGCTTTAACACACTGAGCCACCAGAGGCTCCAAATTTGCACAAATTGTTGAGTAACCTGCAGGAATTACCACCAAAATGGATGTTTCTAATTAAGAAAAGAAAATCTGTTGACAACTATGTTTGTGATGAAACCCATGAAGGGGCTACAGAGGAAACTACACAAGAATCAACTGCAGAACATCAGAAAGATAAAGGGAAAAAAATCCAAACCCTGTTTAAACAGTAAAGATTATATGAAACTTATAATATATATTGTATGAAAATCTTATGGGAGGATAGTTTGACCTCCGGCTTGCTAGTAAAACTGAATGACCGTGTCGCAAAAGGAGGCCTATCTCAAAAGCGTGACAAGTTTGGAAAACTCTGATCTAGAACAACAGTTCCCAAACTCGGGCCACTCAAGCTGGTTTTGAACTTCCGCTCCCAAACTGGCTTGGCCTCCTGGAAATTGAAGTCCAAAACATCTAGAGGTTGAGAATGATCTGATGCTACAGCCAAACTACGGAGCAAAACTACATTGTTGAGCCCAATGGAACCTCGTCATCAAGTTTTGCCTCCGACATAATTCTCTGCTGTCCAATTTACTTTCGATGTGGTTTAATTCACAAAAAGGAACACGGATCTCACAAAACATGGTGCCAAGGCTCTGCCAAAACCCAGTGTAGCGGTGGCGCAGTGGATTAAATTGCTAACTGCAGGAAATCTGCTGACCGGAGGGTTAGCAGTTCAAAACCGCGAGTCGAGGAGTGCTCCAACTGTCAGCCCTAGCTTCTGCCAACCTAGCAGTTCGAAAGCATGCAATGCGAGTAGATCAATAGGTACAGCCTCAATGGGAAGTTAAAAGGGTGCCCCATGCAGACATGCAAACATGCCGGCAAAACACGATTGGAGATTTTTATGGACAACAGACTCCTCAACAGGGAAAAATATAACAAGAGCATCTTCCCATGGCCGGAATTGAGCATTGCCTCCAAACAAAGGAGATGGAAAGGAGAAAACCTTTACCTTGTCTGTGTATTGTATGTCATTGTGTAAAAGGCATTGAATGTTTGCATTATATGTGTACTGTAATTCGCCCTGAGTCCCTCCGGGGAGATAAAGCGGAATATAAATAAAGTGTATTATTATTATTATTATTATTATTATTATTATTATTATTATTATTATTATTATTTTATTGTATGACACAGCAAACAAGATAAGATATGCTGGATTTCATTTCACAAAATCACAAGTCGAATACTTCCCAAGTGTCTAGGACTGTGTGATGTATTTTCAGATGATGCGTACAGATCCCAGTAGGGTGGCCTTTTGCAGTTAACATATCGTAATTTTGTCAATGTCTATTATTATTATTATTATTATTATTATTATTTAGCCATAGAGATTAAAAAGACACAAAGGAGTCACCTTTGGCTGGCCTTGAGTTCTCTTTATAAGTGGATTCAAAAGATTATAATGTCCTCTAATCTTTTGGGCTGACCTATTAAGATGTGAATTCCAAAATGTCTCTTAATATGTGAAAAAAATATGCAGCTTTTTCAGAAAACACGAGTCTACTCTACTCAATGAAACACATTGGAGGTGGTTAGCCTGCACAAAAAGTCAGGACACTATTTGTTTCTCCAAGTTAAACCAGTTCGGAGTGTGGGAAATTGTGATTTTTGTCTTTTTCTGGAAATTAAATAAGAACGTAAAAGAGATTCCTGTAATAGCTCAAACTTCTCAGAAGATTTTCAATTACCATTCGGGAGCAACCAAGGCAACGTTTATGACACAATAAAGTTTTTTAAAACCCAGAAAATCGGTAATGCCACCTTCTGGTGATGATGTGAACAGATTAACAGTATGCACTTAAACCCCTGCTTCCCAACAAGGGGCAATTTGGTTTTTAAGGGGCGCCATTTCAGAATAAGTTATTAACAGCAACTTTATTGCATTTCTGATTATTCTAGGGGCTTCATGTAAGTATATATAGTGTGACGTACACCTTTTAAAAAAGAAAAGCAGAATGTCCAGAGCGGTCAAGTGGTGACAACAGAGAGGGGAGAAATCCACTAATAAGGAGAGCGCAAGACCACAGAAAAACGAGGCCATTTTCACACCAAACACCCCATTCCTCTCAGTGGTTTTTTTTTTTCACACCACAAGCTACACAAAATCTATACACATAATAAAAGTGAAAATCTGTATGAGTGTATCAGTCTGTTTGTCTATCTATCTATCTACCTCTCAAAACAACTAAACATGCCTTAAGAAAGCGCTTGGCTCAGATCCAGTTTAAGATGCTCTGATTTCATTGCGGCTGTTTTCACATTTCTTTACATTTGTTCTGACTTTAAAAGAAAAGAAAAAAACCTCCCTTGTAGAAAATGGCTCTGGCCTGCTATGAGGATCTCAAATAAACAGCAGAATTCAAAGGTCTGACTACATTTAAGCAACGAACGAGACACTCGTCTAAACACATTTCTTCACGAAAAGCCATCCAAAGCCACTTCAGGTCTCTTTTTAAAAGCAGGATATAAATAAAAGTACTAGAGTCCTGTGGGTTAAACTCTTGTGCCGGCAGGACTGCTGACCAACACATCAGTGCTCTAAATCCAGGGAAAGCGAGTTGAACTCCCTCTGTCAGCTCCAGCTCCCTGTGCGGAGACATGAGAGAAGCCTCCCACAGGTTGGTAAAACACCAAACATCCAGGCAACCCCTGGGCAACGTCCTTACAGATGGCCAATTCTCTCACATCAGAAGCTATTTGCAGTTTTCGACTTCTTCCTGACACAAATAAAATAAAAGTACAGTAGAGTCTCGCTTATCCAACCTTCACTTATCCAACGTTCTGTATTATCCAACGCAGTTTGTCATTTAGTAGTCAATTCTGCACTTTGGCCTAGTTCTGTGTATTAGTCTCCTGTTTTAACATTTTATGCTGTATGTTGATTTTAATGACTGTTTTATTGATGCTGATGTTTTTATTGTTGGGATATTTGTTTTATTGTTTTGTTGTTGTTATTATATTGTTGTATCGGGCAAGGCACCATGTAAGCCACCCCGAGTCCCTTCGGGGAGATGGGGCGGGGTATAAAAATAAAGTTATTATTATTATTATAATGTTTTTGTAGTCAGATTTTCAATACATTGTGAAGTTTTGGTGCTAAATCTGTAAATACAGTAATTATTACATAATGTTATCATGTATTGAATTGCTTTTTCTGCTGTAAAACATGATATTTTGGTGCTTAATTTGTCAAATTATAACGTAATTTGACATTTAATAAGCTTTTCATTAATCTCTCCTTATTATCCAACATTTTTGCTCATCCAATGTTCTGCCGGCCAGTTTGTGTTGGATAAGTGAGACTCTACTGTACTAATAATAGCAATTCGAAGAGTTACTGCAACAATTATGTTACAATTATATGAATGATCGAATAACAGAATGGAGAGACAAATGTAGGTTTGCTACTTTGTACTTATTTCTCAACCAAACATTTGCATCCCTAACAACAGCATTTTCATAAAGAAAGAAGGGGGGGGGGGAGAAAAAATGAGGTGTCCTGCAGCTAATTCTATCATTCCTGTTCCTTAGCAAGACCTTCTTCCTTGACCACTATGCCTTGCTCTTCCCCATTTCAAAATGCTTGACTGAAATGTTAAGGGATAGCAATGGAGGAAATCCGGAGCCCGAAGGTACAATTCAGAACTCAGGAATACCAAGACTGATGCAGAGAAAAGCAACTTCATGGCAGCATGACTCAAAGGTCGAGCATTCAAAGCCAGATGAGGAAAGAGCAAGAAAGGGGAAGGAACCAGTTCCTTTAAAGGTATGATTAACACCAACAAGGCTATTTTGAGGATGGGAAATATTTAACACAGAGAAACAGCTGCAATTTGGGCGGCATCCCGACTTGAAGCAAATGGCGCATAATAGCTGCATCTTCAATGCAATGGAAGGGGGAAAGGTGGCATTTTTTCCCAATGATGCTACCAGCGTGTCTCATAATACAGGGGCTACGCTTGAACATGGTAAGAGAAAGGTGCTAGAAGCGATAGAAGCATTGCCGTCAGTACCTTCTGACCTATCAATTACAGGTCTGGATCTCTTGCGCCAAACCTGTTGTAGTTCAGGCTTTGATTGTGCCTGTACCTCACATCACTGGGGATTTTGGGCCTGCAAGTCAGCAGGAGATTTTAAGCCCTGAAAATGAGCAGCCTGTGTCTGAATCTGAAGGCCACATTCCGGAGAGGCCGTTCGCTAGGGAAGCAAGGCCAGAAGCAGGGTCAGAAGCAGAATTCAGCTCAGAGGAGGAGACTCCAGGTGCACAGTCTAATGAGCAGTTAGATATGAGGTTTACTTTTAGTCAACACTGCTTCTCAGCAGAGTTTGCAAAGGTCAAGACGCTTGTTAGCGAAAAAGTCTTCATCGGTTTCTCAGTGGAGAAGACATGATTTTCTGCCTATATTAACAAGACCAAAAGACTTTTTTGCCAGTCTGGTCAATGTTGGGTTTTAAGGATACATCTCTTGCCAAGTCAAGCCTTCAAAGGGATTTCTAGTTCCATGTTTCCTGTTGCTCATGTTCCATGCTTCCGAGTGTTAAAGATTGTTCCTTAATCTCATGTTTTGGAGTTATCTTGCTTTGTATTCATGATTTTTTATGGTACTCTTGTACTTTGAATTCTGTGGACTATTTCTGACATTTAGACTTGTGGAAACTCCAGGATGGGAGAAAGAACTCTTGTCTGTTTGAGCCAAGTGTTAATGTAGCAATTGGCAACCTTGATTAGCATTGAAAAGTCTTGCAGCTTCAAGGACTGACTGCTTACTGCCTGGGAGAATCCTTGTTAGGTGTTGTTAGCTGGCCCTGATTGTTTCCTGTCTGGGGTCCTCCTGTTTTCTGAGTGAGTGTTGTTCTTTATATACTGTCCTGATTTTAGAATTTTTTAAATACTGGTAGCCAGATTTTTACAACAGTTTTCAACACACCTCACAACCTCACAGCAACCCAGTGATTCTGGCTATGAAAACTTTTGACAGCCTTCCAGATATTGCTGCATCACAACTCCCATCAGCTCTAATGATGAGGTCTAATAAAAGGAATACAGGAATTGTAGTCCAGCATCTGAAGAGCCTCATAATGGATGTGGTGGGACAGATTTGGCCCTCAGGCCTTGAGTTTGACACATGTGAGCTAGATACTACACTCCTACTGAAAGAGTCTAGAATTGCATTGGCTTTAGAAGAAGAGGGGGAGGAAGAAAAAAGAGGAAGAGGAAGAAGAGGAAGAAGAGGAAGAAGAGGAAGAAGAGGAAGAAGAGGAAGAAGAGGAAGAAGAGGAGGAGGAGGAGGAGGAGGAGGAGGAAGAGGAAGAGGAAGAGGAAGAGGAAGAGGAAGAGGAAGAGGAAGAGGAAGAAGAAGAAGAAGAAGAAGAAGAAGAGTAAGAGGATGAGAGGGTTCCAGGCCCTGGACCTGTGTCCCTCCAAGTGGAAGAAAAGCAATGATTTGTCTTGGAAGAAAGGTCAGTAAGCATGGAGACAGTGGCATTAATTTTTCAAACTCAGTTACTTTTGTGGCAAACACCTACCTGTCATGCAGCACTGATGGCATTTCCCTCCTGAGCACAGAGTGGTCCATGCCGTCAAGGTTAGTCACTCCCCTGTTAACCAAAGGAGATAAGACTTTAATGCGGCAGTTTCTGAAATGGAAGCATGGTCATCTTCGCCGGGGTCACGTGAGCTCTGCTCCATGGCAGAGGGTGGGTTACTCACCAGTGAAGTCAACCACACCACCAAGAACATCCATTGTCCCCTGGGGATAATGAGGCGCTTGTTTCCGAACAAGACGATACAGGGACAAAAGACTGGCTATTATTCTGTGGAGGACGTGGCCAAGTCCCACAAAAACGCCTAGGATCACTCCTTTTTTAAAGAAAGAGACTGAGATCTGTGTCAGCTTTGGCAGCGAAATAGCAAAGCCGTCTGTCTGCCTCCCACATTAGGATTATTCTATGCACAAAAATCCCCTTGCAAAATAAAATAAAATAAAAAATCAGGCGTTTAACAGAGTAATGATGTCAGGGAAAGAGTCAACACTCTGGATCAGAGAATGTCATCCTTCAAGAGAGACAGCTCCCCAGGCTGCTCTGAAAACCCACATCATGAAGCAGCTCAAAAGGGCTTTGATCAGGCTCCCTTTCTACTGCAAAAGCAGACCTGTGGCGACCCTTAAGATACACCGCCGCCTTTGTTGCTCAAAGAGCTTTGTGTACAGGTCTTTCCCAGCCTCACTTGCTCACTTTGTAACTTGCAGTTCCTTTCGTCTTTCCTTCCCATCAGCAGAACGTCCCCAGCTTGCTGCTAATGCCTTTTACCTGTTAACTAGAAAGGCCCAAGCCAAAATATAGGACTCCACATCAGGTCCGAATGTGCCTGAGCTTCTTTGGAAACTGTCCTCAGTCCTCCTGCTAATGTTTTTTGCAAGTTATTGCTTATGATTATGGATGGAAGTTCAGGAAAGTGATAAAGCGGGCCTTTGGTGTCTCCACCTGTTTTTCTTCTTCCCAGGTAACAGGAAGGAGAAGCCAGTCTTAGAAACCTATAAGGATAAACAGGAAATACTGGCAGAAATTCTCCCTCTTCTTCTACGAGGGTTGAATGAAAAGTAATGCCTCCACCTTCGTAACTCAACAGATGGCAGTCCTGGTATGCGGCAGGTACTGGCTTGTTCAGTAGACTCTCCTTGACAGTTCCATTTGGTGGGAAGCCTTAGCACTGAACGGTTGTGTTGTTAAAGTGAGAAGTATGGAACCCTGCGCAGACGGTCAGTCAATGAGACTTAAGCAACATGCAGTCATTGAATTCTTGACAGCAGAAGGTGTCACCCCAAAGGAGATTCATCAGAGAATGCAAGATGTTTGTGGTGATTGTGTGGATGTGAGTACTGTGCGTCGTTGGGTGAGTAAGTTTAAAGATGTTGAGGTGGGAACATTTGACGTGCGTGACAAACAAAGAGCTGGACGTCCTGCGATAGCAACCACCTAGTTTCACAAGCAAAAGGTTAACAGATTGATTCAGGACGATCGTCATATCACTCAGAGAGAAATTTCAAGCATAACCGGCATTTCACAAGAATGTGTGGGTCACATTATTGCTTTGCTTGGCTATCGGAAGATCTGTGCACGATGGGAACCCAGGATGCTGATGCCTGAAATGAAAGCGCACAGACTTGAAATTTGCCAGGAACTCCTCTCGCGTTACGAGAATGAAGATGACGCCTTTCTCCTTTGGGGTGACACCTTCTGCTGTCAAGAATTCAATGACTGCACGTTGCTTAAGTCGCATTGACTGACCATCTGCACAGGGTTCCATACTTCGCACTTTAACAACACAACCATCAATTCTAAGGCTTCCTGCCAAATGGAACTATAGAGGAGAGTCTACTGAACAAGCCAGTACCTGCCACATACCAGTACTGCCATCTGTTGAGGAGTTACAAAGGTGGAGGCATTACTTTTCATTCAGTCCTCATAGTTAGCAGTGATCAGATTCCAGGAAGAAATTTAGGCCCCATTTACACTGCCATATAATTCAGTTTCTGAATCCAGATTATCTTCTTTGAACAGTGTATGACGTTATCTGGCAGTGTAGATTCATACAATCCAGTTCAAAGCAGATAATCTGTTTCATATGGCAGGAGGAGATCCAACCTTTGCAAGGCACACAAGTCTTAGAGAGAAGAACACTTTCATTTCCCTAACTTGGAATTAAATTTGAACCCATTTGAGACGAAACCTCTCTTATTGTCACTTAAAATCTCAGAATTGTAGAGCGGGTGTGGGCCACCCAGTGCCGTCATCCCATCATGCAGAAATGCACAGCGAAAGCGCTCCAGAAAGAAACACATTCAACACAAGATCAATACATTGACTGCTATACGTCAGAGAGAACACTTGAACCTCCGCTGCAAGGCAAAGTAGGCAACATACAAGTAGAGGTGCTGTATGACTGTTTTATTATTATTATTATTATTATTATTATTGACACAACAACATTGTATGACACAGCAAACAAGATAGATATGCTGGATTTCGTATCACAAAATCACAAGTCGAACACTTCCCAAGTGTTTAGGATGTGTGATGTTATTTTCTGGGTAGCGGGCACAACCAAAGAAAGAACCAGTTAAAAGCATCACAGAAGCTCAACGAAATACAGCAAAGAGAGGTATTTGTTGGGAACGTTCAATGTGCTATGCTGACAGAGGGCATTTAAAAAAACACCATGGTCCACTCTGACCTCATTCACAAAATACTGTATTTATTCAAATCTAATGCTCACCTTTTGGGGCTAAATGACCTTGCCTTAATTAAGGTGCGCATTAGATTTTGTCATATCATAAACTTAGCACTGAGCCAAGCAAAAAGCGGAAGCTGCTTCAAGAGCCCTTGGATCTCCTCTTTGAAGGACCTCATCATGGCTCAATGCTATGGGATCCTGTGATTGGAAGTTTGGTGAGGCATCAGCATCCTTTGGTGGAGAAGGCTCAAGGCTTTGTCAAAACTACAGCCCCCGAGACTCCATAACATTGAACCAAGACAATTAAAGTGGATTCATTCTATAGCATAGATGCATCCCAAGGCTTTCCTTTTCAGTTGCTGGAAGCTTTGGTGCAAAAAAAATTGTTTATAAAGGAATTCTAAGCAGGCAAGAACTGTAATGTGACCTTTTGGGGCCAAAGGGCAAAGTGGGCACGTTTTGCCGCTACACATTACATTTAGCAGCAAACACTTTTTTTGGTTTCAGGGTTTAGGAAATTGAGGTGTACATTAGATTCGATGGTGCATTAGACTCGAGGAAATGCGGGTACCTAATACAGCTCTAACAAGCAGCAGGATTTCTTTCTTTAAAGAAATATATCTGTTAAAAGCAAACCTAGCTTATAATTTTGGCACCGACACCAGACTGTTTTAGGCTACCTGGTGTAAAGACTGGCAATAATAATCATTGCCAGTCTGAGGATGCCTGCCATACATGTGGGCGAAACGTCAGGAGAGAATACTACAGGAAAATGGCCATACAGTCCGGAAAACACACAACAACCCCAGTAATAATTATTTTTCCATGTATGCCAGAAGCCAGCTCTATCTTTGGGCCCATTGGCTACTATTGTTTCTAGAAACCGGCCAAGAATCAGCAACCAATGTCTCATCCAAGCACTAACTCAAAACTACTTCATTTATGTACTGTTTTACACAACAGATAAGGCACTATAAAGCAAAACTGAGGCCTACTTCAGTTTTCAGAAGTCTCATCCAAACATTACAAAGCATAATATACTGTTGCACACGGACCCTGTATGCACACTATTCCTTGTTGCTCTGGGACCAGCTGAGAACACGCAACACATGGGCTGTGTACAAATCAACGTTTTCATAAAGTGCCTTTTCATGGAATTGTCCCGCAGCACAAAACACCTGACATAAACCCATCTACGAAACCTAAAGCAAAAGAAAAGTCTTGAATCTGTTTTGTTCTAGAAGAAAGCAGATTAAAATGTTGCACAATCCCAGCGCAAATATTGTCTTACAATCTCAAACTAAAACAACAAGGCAAGCATTGAGATGCCCACTAATCCCAGCTGTGAAAAGCAACAGAGAGGCTAAACACGCAAGTCTACCCCATCTGTATATATAAAAGTGAAAATATGTATGCCTGTATGTATGTATGTAGGTAGGTATTTTCCAAGATGGCTATTACTTCCAGAGAGCCCTGTAACTCTCGAAAACTAATCTGAACCAAACTTGGCACAAATATCCCCCAAGACCAACAGAAAATACTAGAGGGTCTTTTTTTTTGGGGGGGGGAGGACCCTGGATGATGGGAATTGTAGTTCACCATGTATCTAGGGAGAATTTCCAGAGAGCACTGTGAACGTGTCATAATCTTGTATTGACTATTACAGAATCCCATTGATGATGGATCTGGACTAAACTTGGCACACTGACCCCTCATGACTAACTAAGTCCTGGTGGGTTTTGAAAGGGGATGGAGTAGATGATGTGAGTTGCAGTTCACACACATCCAGATAGCACTGTGAATCTCTCCAACGATAGATCGGAACCAAACTTGGCACACAGACTTCTCATGACCAACTTTAACTGTTGGCGGTGGGTTTTTTTTTGGGGGGGGGGGGGGGGCTTGGGATGATGGGAGTGGTAGTTTACCCATACTGTTATGCATTTTCTGATGGGACCATTCTTAAAATCCAAAATCAAACAATACCTTTTGTAATAAATAGTTACAAATTACCTAGCTCAGGCCTCACGGAGTACCTAAGCTAGGAAAATTAGACCTACTTCCAAGCAATACTGTTTAAAACAGCTGCCTTAGTCTTTCAATCAGGATAGAAATCAAGACCACAAAACATCACAACTTTTCTGGAAGGTCTCACTTTCTGCCATACCGGTAAGTTCTTGATAAAGACAAGATGAAACATTTCAGAGCCACTCACTCCAGTCACCATCAATTGAAGGAAAGTTTTTTAAAAGCTACTTTTTTATGTGGATCCCTCCACATTCAACATGTCTCAAGAAACCCAGCTGCTGCAGAACAATTTGCATTTGGTCTGGCACAACACCAGTCACTGGAGCCAAGCTAAAATTGGATTATTTCGCAGCCTAAGGACGCAGGCACCTGCGCCTGAAAGAGTCAAGGCCTTTATGCATGTCTCAGCCACAAGGCATGCCAATGGGAGCTCTGTGGCGGCAGGGGGGGGGGGATACAAATTAACCATCTGATTACATTCTGCAATGCCCTTTTGTCCACTAAACAAAGTTCTGACATGAAAAAGGCCATTCCACACTCCACACAGTTATTCCTAATACAGGTATGGTTAAGGTATATTTTGGAACTTGGATTCCACTTATCACATAATCCAATAATAATGACTTTATTACTCGCCTCTCCTTGCAGCTGTACATTTCTACCCCCACCAAGTTCAGTGAGGAGTTGAGACTATCCTCAAGAGGCTACAAGCTTAAGACCATTAAAGTCTGAGCCCACTGCTCTGATTTGGGTTACTATGGGTCATTGTTTTTATTTTGATTATATAAATACCACCCAGAAAGATGGGGCATAAATACTGAAACCAAAGGCAGAATTACAACACTCTCTTGAGTGCAATTTAGCCACAGGTTTCAAATTTGTTTCTGAAGCTTCTCCCATCTCTGCCGAGCCAACAGCCCCACGAGATATTGCTCAACATGGGTGCCTTAAGTGTTGGGGCTTGTGCTGACACCCCGTTGCCTAGATCATGCCAAGGCTCAACCCACGGAATAAACTCCGCAGAGGGGTGTGATGTATTCGCCTGCAACGGAAATATTTCATTAATGTGACAAACTTTATTGAAATGATCTTCATGGAATTCAGAGACAGGGAGCTGCTTAAAACCATTGGCTGCTCCACAGCACATAAAATCCATCTGCCTCATCACAGTTTTAGATTGGGACGTGATGCATAGCATTAGCTATTCCTAAAAGTCATGATTTAACTATAACCAGACCATGGCTTGCTGGGAAATCTGTTTCCAAGGGCACAGATAGCAGGTTGAGTGCTTCTATTCCGATTAGCGCAGCTTTATGTAACACAAAAACCTTTGGTTACTCACAGAGTGTCTCTCCACATCATCTCTGATACACTGAAATGCCTCCTCGGCTGTTTGCACACCTGCAGGATAAACAGAGAGAGACAAAAACTCTCAGGAGAAGGAGGAAGAGGAAGGAAATTGAGAACAGGGTTTCACAAAGCACAGCAAGCTCCACACGGCGCACATGATGAACAGACTTCAGGTTTCGTTCTGCCTAGATCATTGGTCCTTCTCCATTCTGGACTCACAGATTGCTTTGAGAACCAGATTAAAAGGTATGGATCCACTTCCAAGGACACCATAGCCACATAAACACAGTAACGGAGAAGACACTAAAAGTGGAGTGAATTTGTACCCAGATTGCAGGTCCTTGGACCCACTCAAGTGTTTGCGGATCACAGGTTAAAAACCCCTGTTCTAGAAGACGGATAAACCATGGCTGCTGGACTAGTCTGTGATGTTGTGTGCACCTTAAAAGTCATGTCCGATTTATTGAGACTGTAAAGTGATTTGACTATAGGGTTTCCTTGGTCCAGACAGGGTTGGCCTTTGCCTTTCTCTGAGGCTGGTCTCACCTTGGTCTCCGTAATCCAATACTGAAAGCACTACATCATGTTGGCTCTCTTTGTGACATGCTGCACTAAGAGCCAGAATCAACCATTTTTAGAAAAAAGATTCTGCTCACCTTGAAGCTAAGTTGAGCTCACTTGTTTTAAAGAAAGTACTTGGGTTTGAAAACACAACATGTACTCAAAAACAGAGATTAACAGAGGCCAGGAGACCTCAAGGCATACGTACCAAAGGGTCTCCCTTTCCATCCAGTACTGCGAAACATAAATTTGAGTTCCTATTCTCAGTTAGAAAAGTTATTGACACATTTGACTACAAGTGGAGTTTTGGCTCTTTCTCTAGCCTGCCATCTTAGCTTTTGACTTGGAATTTCGAGTTATGTATTAACTAGAGATGGGAGTACAGTAACCGAAGCCTAAAACATAGGTAGGAATTACAATACTCTCCAGGTATTGTAGATCTATAATGCCCAGCAGCCTGCTTGTCTGCACAACCAAAGGCAAAGTCTGCTGGTAGATGCAGTCCAAACTGGAACACTTGCACAGTCCTAAACAATCCCTGGACTATTGGCTTGTTGGTTTAGGAATCAAAGGACAACACAAGGTTCTACCCACACCGCAGTACCTTTGGTTAAGCTCTTGCCAGTTGTGGGTGGACAGAACACCCCACTAGCAATCTTTGCAGGTTGAATGGGTTAAACGGCATGCACTCTCTTATGCACACACCAACCACACATCCCACACAGCCGCACCTTCCTCAGACTTCCATGAGGCTGAAGCCAAGCATCCCAATCCCAACAAGTTGCTGCACCAAAGAGCAGAGGCAAGAGGAAACGGGCCCAAACAGTTCTATTTTGCTAATTGCATCTCCAGCCAACAAGTTCCCTGGAGGCATTTTGATAAGTGGAGGAAACCCTTGTGCTGGATTTGCTAGCATGCACCACTGGTTGTCAGCAGGAACCTCTGTGTGACTTCCATTTACCCAAAATGACTTGCTAGCTTTTTGTTTTTGTACAGTTCTGATCTTACCTGTCTTGGACTTCTATAAGGGGAAATGACTTTTTAAAAAAGTACAAGTTACATCAAGCTAGACTGCAGTTCGATGTCAGAGGTGGACATGTTCTGGATCACATAGTAATGTTTAAAATACCATCTGCAAATATGGATCTCTCTGTTTCAAGGCTCTGTATCAAACTCATCACTCATGGATGCTCAAAGCTTTCCCTGGACATGTTCAAATACATAGCCAGCAGCGATATTGTGCTATGCTAATAATATATTGTGTGTACATATAATATTGATCATAATATTGTAATACAATATAATACTAATAATACAATATAATAACGTAATTATATATTGTATATTACATTTAATATTACTGATAATATTGCAGAATGGTGTTATAGCACAATATAGTAACAAAATATTGTGCTGTGCTAATAACAATGTATTGTATGTACATATAACTTGTAAATTGCTCTGAGTCCCCTTCGGGGTGAGAAGGGCGAGATATGAATGTTGTAAATAAATATGGAGCATGGATAAGCCGAGCTCCATCGGCCCTCTTGAACATGCCCCAAATTCAGAGCCATACAGTTACAGACTATTAGGAGATGTGTCCAAAATACCATTCAGGGAAGACACCATTGTCTAGTCACCTATTTGGGGGCTTGAATTAGGTTCACAATGAACTTCAATTCCTCTGAATGCCACTGCCACAACCAGCAGCAACATTTGGCACTCTGTAGATAGGTACCGCAGATTACCATGAGCCCAAGCCAAGGATGATGAGAGAGTTGTAGTTCTGCATAAGTACTACACCTCTCCAATTTTTTCCAAGTCTCGTCAAACGAAAAACATATCGCTCCCCCAATCGAGGAAGGGCTTGGATCACTCTCTTTGGATCAGAGATCCATAAGATGCCCCCTTTATCAACAAAGCAGGCTACTCTTTATTCCTTTCTTTTTTTACCACTCTCAAGCTGGGTTTCAGACCGACCCTGGCCAGTTAGATTCTATCAAAAGAACATTAATAATTCAGAAGGAGAGGACCGAGTAAGTCACACTTGTGCACTAACATTACAGAGGTGTTTATATCCACAGCTTCCCAACAATCAGACAACACTCTACCGTTCCCAGAAGCCCAGCGTAGTGCCAATACACTAAACAGGACACAGAGACAGGAATAATACATACACCCTGCAAGATGCTCTTTCAAGAACTCTAGGGTATCGCATTTCCAAAGGACTCGATCATTGGCTCTTGCAGTCACATTAAGCTGGATCTCTCCTCGGAGCAGAGAGATGGAACTGTCCTCTTGGCCTGAAGCAAATGCTTTGTTGCAGTTATTAGTCCTGCATACATGGCACAAATTGGCATTTTCTACTGCAAGCCTGCACAACCCGCACCCCTCCAGCAGTTTTTGGCCTCCAACTCCCAGAAGTCCTAGCCAGGTTGTCCAATAGCCAGGAATTCTGGGAGTTGGAGGCCAAAACAACTGGCCACAAGTTCTACAAGCCTGTTCTACCGCATGGCTCTTAACTTTCTTATAGAAAGACGGTGTGCAAAGCTAAATGTGATGGCACACACCTCAACACACAGCTATTTTGACAGACTAAGGAGCCCCCACAGCATGTTAAAGCGCTGAGCTGCTGAACGTGCAGACCGAAAGGTCCCAGGTTCAAATCCGGGGAGCAGAGTGAGCACCCGCTGTTAGCACCAGCTTATGCCAACCTAGCAGTTCGAAAACATGCAAATGTGAGTAGATCCTCTGGCAGGAAGGTAACAATGCTCCATACAGTCATGCCAGCCACATGACCTTGGAGGTGTCTACGGACACTGCCAGCTCTTCAGCTTAGAAATGAAGATGAGCACCAACCCCCAGGGTCAGACACGACTCGACTTAATGTCAGGGGAAAACATTTACCTTTTAGTCCTCTAGAAGGTTGTCAACTTACCTGAATTCCTGTCCCTTCCGATCCAAGCAAAGCTCTCCAGGTGGCAAACCTGCGAAAGGAAGGTCAGCCCTTCCCTCCATCCACCGAGCTGCGGTGGTCAAGTCTTCATAAAAGGCAGTCTGTGCCAAACAGGCAACACAAGGCCAGGCCTTGTCAGGCCATGAAATGTCACATGGAGACTCTGTCTCAATCTTCTTTCCTTCCTCTGCAGTTTATTTGCATCCTTCCTCGTCCTTTAACACAACCTCGCTCTAAGCTCACTTTGTGTGGTCACCTGACAGTTCACTGAAAGAAACTGGGCCCCACTAACACCAAGCGCTGCAAAACCTAACACTTTTTTTTTCTTTGCAAATGAAGCTCTGCGCGTTTGGACGGAAGTTAAGGTTATATGTGAGCTGCCGAGCAGTTAAGACAGCTTTTGACCAAAAAGAAAACCGATTAAAAAAATCAATGCTGCTTTTTATGAAAAAACATAATCAATCCTTCTGCTTTCCCTGTCATACTGCTAATGTGTCATGAGAAATCAGGACTCAATAGAAAAGATAATAATGTACTATCAAAGGCTTTCATGGCTGGAATGACAGGGTTGCTGCGAGTTTTCCGGGCTGTATGGCCATGTTCCAGAAGCATTATCTCCTGACATTTCACCCACATCTATGACAAGCATCATCAGAGGTTGCGAGGTCTGTTGTAAACTAGGCAAATGGGGTTTATATGTCTGTGAAGTGTCCAAGGGTGGGAGAAAGAACTATTATCTGTTTGAGGAAAGTGTGAATATTGCAACTGTCCACTCTGATTAGCAGCTTCAAGGCTTGGGTGCTTCCTGCCTAAGGGAATCCTTTGTTGGGGGGTGATTAGCTGTACTAAAATCAGGATATTAAATAAAGAACAACACTCAAAAATAGGAGAATTCCAGACAAGACACAATCAGGGCCAGCTAATCCCCTCCCAACAAAGGATTCCCCCAGGCAGGAAGCAGCCAAGCTTTGAAGCTGCAAGGCTATTCAATGCTAATCAAGGTGGTCCATTGCAACATTCACACTTGCCTCAAACAGACAAGAGTTCTCTCTCCCACCCTGGACATTATTCCACAGATATATAAACCCCACTTGCCTAGTTTCCAACAGACCTCACAACCTCTGAGGTTGCCTGCCATAGATGTGGGTGAAATGTCAGGAGAGAATGCTTCCGGACCATGACGATACAGCACGGAAGACTCATAGCAACCCAAAGATCATAATGCTTAGTAAATTGGAAAGCAGTAAGGAATGAGAAGACCAGATTAGAGATAAAAAGACACGATCATGTTAGCCCTGAATTGGCAAGACCTGAGCAGGAATGAGCTAGAGATCTCTCTCATCTTAAGTCGAATTCAACAACAAATGTGTTGGCTTTAGATGCAGTTCTGTCTTATTTCTGCCTTCAGTTCTTAACTGGGAACCAGTGACATTATTTCATGAAACAGGAAAAAAGCAAGAACGCTTTAGCATCCAAAAAACTCTGATGCTTCAAACCTCATTTCCTGGTGACTGGAACCTTCTACTTCCATCACAGAAGCTTAGGAACGCTACCGGATCAATTCCAGCCCTCCCTCTTCCGCACATGTTGAAGGCAATAAACACACCAAACAATGACGACTTGCCCAGAAGCAGAAGAGATATTAACCTCAACAGGGATTCAAGGGAAATAACGGGCCTTTTTATTTAGACTGTAATTCATTTAGTCAAGCATGCTCGGAGCCCATAAAGCCCATGTTACAATTGATTCCTCATCATTCATCGTAAAGAGAGGAATACAGATTTCCTCCCAAAACACAAAGGAGTCACACAACACAAAACATCTAAACCAGGGGTCCTCAAACTACGGCCCATGGGAACATGAACTAGCCTTCTGTTTTAAAAGTTTTGAGGACCCTTGATCTAAACCTGCTTATATTGAGTCCATGGGGGAGTTGCCCCAAAACAGCTGAGAGAAAACAAGTGACTCTCCCTAAAAGGAACTGCAGATCAATAGTTTTCAATATTTACTCCTTAAAATATTACAGATTTCAACTCCCAGAATCCCTGACTACGGCTATGACAGCTGAGAACTCTGGGAGACCTTGTCATGGTTTGCAAAGGCACTGTGCTGTATGTATTAACTGGAAAATAAAGTGCATGAAGCCAATTGACTGAGCCTGCAAAGATCTGGGGATTGATTTGATGCTGTTTCTGTTCTGCACTGCTTGGTAAAGAGAATGGTGTACTCAAAGAGGTCTTGCTATTTTGAGGCCTCTTTGCTGCTGAGAAAGAACCAGGGTGAAGAACCAGGACTGTATTATTCTCTGAAGCAGATTTGTGAAGTGAGAAAGGACTATTTATGATTGTTGCCTTTTGTAAGTGATTAGAGGGACCATTGTAAATACTGTTTTTTGATCTCTTGGAATCAGTAAAGTTCCTGTATTTTGTTCTGCAAACCTGATTGGCATGTTATTGTTCTGCAGGTGACTCTGGATCATGGACACACGTAAGAGCTTCAATTTATCATCTTCAATCCCTAATAGAGCATGTCCAAAACAACTGTAAGGCCAAAGGTTCATCAATAAATTCTATGCAATGTATTTCTCAGCATCTTGGGATCCCTATTGCCAAAGATGATCTAATTTACCAATGGGCTACCCTTTCCCTTTCTCTCTCCAGATGCAGTAAAATAGACAGGCAATGAAAATGGCCATAAGGCCTACTAAAGAAAATATATATGCATACCTAGAATAAGTCGTAAGCGCCTTGGGATTTAACATTGAACAAAGCATACACAATACAGAACATTCTGAGCCATGTTCCAAAACGCCGTGTTCACACTGCTGAAAAAGGCTACCAAGGAGAATATCAAAATCCAACAAATAAATGTGAAATGCATTGTTTGGCAGTTGTTCTTCTTGCTCATTGTAGGTGAGGTTATAAGACTGCTCTTCTTGTTTTCTATTGCTTAACCAATGCCACTGTGTCTTAAAGAAATTATACAGGAAGAAATTATACAGGAAGTACCCGAGTTACAAACATCTAAAGTATAAACAGCTCATAGTTAAGAATGGGGCTGAGACAACAGAAAGTGAGAGAAACCTACTACTTGGAAGGGAAATTCATTTCTTAAAAAGTTATTATTCAAGGTGCAGGTTCTTACCTACAAAGCCCTAAACGGTTTGGGACCCACCTACCTTACAGACCGCATCTCCCTCTATGAACCCACATGTTCTCTTCGCTCGTCGGGGGAGGCCCTTCTCTCGCTCCCACCACCCTCACAGTCACGGTTGGTGGGGACGAGAGAGAGGGCCTTCTCCGTCGTGGCCCCCCGGCTTTGGAACTCTCTACCTAGAGAGATCAGGCAGGCCCCTACCCTCCTCTCCTTCCGGAAGAGCTTAAAAACCTGGCTGTTTCAAAAGGCCTTCGATGTTTAGTTGTTGCTGGATTGATCTATCTGTCCATTCCATAATAGTCCCATTGTTGTTGTCTTGCCATTTTATATCGCACTTTATTGTCCAACTGTGAAATTTCCTTTTCCCATTTCGTATCACTCTGCATTTCGCCTGGGATCTACGAATTAGTCTCCTGTTTTTAACACTGTATCCTGCTTGTTGATTTTAATGATTGTTTTTATTGATGTTGATGTTTTTTACTTGGATAATTGTTTATTGCTTTGTTACTGTTTTGTTTGTTTTATCGGGCCTGGCCCCATGTAAGCCGCCCCAAGTCCCTTCGGGGAGATGGGGCGGGGTATAAAAATAAAGTTATTATTATTATTATTATTATTATCATCATCATCATGGGGAAAAGGGGTCTCCAATGAAGCTTTCTCTCCAATCCTCGTTTCTACAATACGCCACATTTTCCAAAATCCAATGATCATGGGCAGAAAGTCAAGTGAAATCTTCTGAACAGAGGCACAAACAGTAAAGGAAATGCCACAGGGGGGTTCTCCATTCCCTATTCCATCCAAAGCTTATACAGTAGAGTCTCACTTATCCAACACTCGCTTATCCAACATTCTCGATTATCCAACGCATTTTTGTAGCCAATGTTTTCAATACATCATGATATTTTGGTGCTAAATTCGTAAATACAATAATTACTACATAGCATTACTGCGTATTGAACTACTTTTGTGTCAAATTTGTTGTATAACATGATGTTTTGGTGCTTAATTTGTAAAATCATAACCTATTTTGATGTTTAATAGGCTTTTCCTTAATGCGTCCTTATTATCCAACATATTCACTTATCCAACATTCTGCCGGCCCGTTTATGTTGGATAAGTGACACTCTACTGTACATACATACATACATACATACATACATAGAGGCTGGAGTTAAGACTTAAAAAATTGTTTGCCTGATTGGGCACTTTGGGTTTTTTTTAAATAAAGTGTGAGGGTCAATCTGTGGACAGACTCAATTACAGACCTGAAACAGTTAAATCTTTCCTTGTAGGAACTCCCATCAGATGTGCCTGAGACCAAGACTTCATCACAGTCATGAGACCTCTGTTCCCAGCCTGGTACTTTCCCCTCTTAGGGTCAGCAGATCCTGGAGCCACTAATCCATTATGCCAACAATCGGGGGCAAGTAGCATGGAGATAATCCATTTGGGTGGGGGGGATGTTATTAAATGAGAAGAGAAAGGGGAGGAAAAGTTCACCAGGGAGAACATCAGGCCATGCGATGTGGTCACGTGTAATTATTTTCTGCAACCAAGATTGCGGCCAGGATCCGGGTCCACAGACAGGCTGCTCACAGGAGGGTTTATTGAATGCTGATGCATCACTGTTTCAGAGCTGGCATAAGGCCCTTTTCACGGCCAACCACAAGAAAAACCTTTCTGCACTCCAACTATGGAAAATCTATAGACTCTAAAAGAAAAACTAAAAGAACACTCTCTAAAACGGTGGTTCTCAACCTTGGGTACCCAGATGTTTTTGGCTGTCAACTCCCAGAAATCCTAACAGCTGTTAAACTGGCTGGGATTTCTGGGAGTTGTAGGCCAAAACACCTGGGAACTCACAGTTTGAGAACTACTGCTCTAAAAAGGATATTTCTGTATTTAAAAGGCCTTTTTCAATAACAGGGAACATGATCACCTCCTCACAACCATTGAAGATGCCTGCCATTGATGTGGGGAAAACTTCAGGAGAGAATGCTTCTGGAACATGGCCATACGGCCTGGAAAACTCACAGCAAACCAATGATCACCTCCTGCTTAACAAAAAGCAATCCTAACTCTAAACTGGAAGCCAGTGTGTGGCTTGAACGCTGGACTAAGACACTGGGAGACCAGGTTCAAATTCCTGCTCAGCAGTGGAAACCCCCTGGGTGACTTTTGGACAAGTCACATTCTCTCAGCCTCAGAGGAAGACAATGATGACAAATCCCTTTGAACACAACTTATTCACTATAATAGAAAAGAAGGGTGCCTTATCTCTTTATCACCCAGCATTTACACGGTTGTAACTATTTTCTGATATTCTTGAGAAGCCTGCATGCACATCTATGTATATCGGCTGGAGGATTCTGGTAGCAGCAGTTCAATATATCAATCTATCTATATACAGGCAGTCTCCAAGTTACGAACATCTGACTTACAAATGGCTGACAGACAACAGGAAGTGAGAGAAATCTCCCCTCTCGGAAGGGAAATTCACTCCTGGAGGAGTTATCATCATGGGGCAAAGGGTGTCCACTCAAGCTTTATCTCCCATCCTTGTTTCCATAACAAGCCATTGTTTTTTTCAATACAGTAGAGTCTCACTTATCCAAGCCTCGCTTATCCAAGCTTCTGGATTATCCAAGCCATTTTGGTAGTCAATGTTTTCAATATATCGTGATATTTTGGTGCAAAATTCGTAAATACAGTAATTACAATATGACATTACTGCGCATTGAACTACTTTTTCTGTCAAATTTGTTGTATAACATGATGTTTTGGTGCTTAACTTGTAAAATCATAACCTAATTTGATATTTAATAGGCTTTTCCTTAATCCCTCCTTATTATCCAAGATATTCACTTATCCAAGCTTCTGCCAGCCTGTTTAGCTTGGATAAGTGAGACTCTACTGTAATAATAATAATAATAATAATAATAATAATAATAATAATAAGAAGAAGAAGAAGAAGAAGTAGTAGTTTATTTGTATCCCGCCGCCACCTCCCCGAAGGGGACTTGGGGCGGCTCACAGAAATATGAAATACAAAACAATAACAATATACAATAACATCAATAAACAATAACATGCACCAATTTTAATATTTGAACATTAACCAAAAATAATCCAATAATCACAGAAAGTGAGGTGCAATCTTCTGAATAGCGGCACAGACAGCAAAAGAAATGTCATAGGAGTGTTAAGCCTTCCCTATGCTAGTGGCGCAGTGGATTAAACCGGTGAGCTGCTGAACTTGCTGACCAAAAGGTTAGCAGTTCAAATCCGAGAAGCAGGATGAGCTCCTGCCCAGCTTCTGCCAACCTAGCATTTCAAAAAAATGTAATGTCTAGTTGAGTCTAACTCTGGGGCTTGGTGCTCATCTCCATTTCTAAGCTGAAGAGCCAGCGTTGTTCGTAGACGCCTCCAAGGTTATGTAGCTAGCATGACTGAATGGAGCGCCGCTACCTTTCCGCCAGAGCGGTACCTATTGATCTACTCACATTTGCATGTTTTTGAATTGCTAGGTTGGCAGAAGCTGGTGTTAACAGCAGGAGCTTACCCTGCTCCCAGAATTCAAACCGCCAAGTTCAGCAGCTCAACGGTTTAACCTGCTACGCCACTAGAGTTCCATTTATTATATATGTTTGTGTATATTTATCTTATAGATAGCAATAGCCTTTGTGATACAAACATACGCATATAGTTTGACTTTTATATATGCAATGTAGATCAGGCGTGGACCAACTTGGGCCCTCCACGTGTTTTGGACTCCAACTCCCACAATGTGTTGTCGAAGGCTTTCATGGCCTTCGACAACACATTATATATATATGACAGATATATATAAACCTTCCTTGCTTTGTTTTTCCATACCTCACAACCTCTGAGGATGCCTGCCATAGATGTGGGCGAAACGTCAGGAGAGAATGCTCCTAGAACATGGCCATACAGCCCGGAAAACATACAACAACCCAACTCCCACAATTCCTAACAACCGGCTGTTAGGAATTGTGGGAAGTGTAGTCCAAAACACCTGGAGGGCCCAGGTTGGCCCATGCCTGATATAGACAGATAGGTGTACACAAAATGAATACATATATACTGGGAGTGGCAGTACAATGAAAATATGCAAATGTAACATCTGTGTGCATTATACAGATACAGTGGAGTCTCACTTATCCAAGTTAAATGGGCCGGCAGAACCTTGGATAAGTGAATATCTTGGATAATAAGGAGGGATTAAGGAAAAGCCTATTAAACATCAAATTAGGTTATGATTTTACAAATTAAGCACCAAAACATCATGTTATACAACAAATTTGAAAGAAAAAGTAGTTCATTACACATTAATGCTGTGTAGTAATTACTGTATTTACGAATTTAGCACCAAAATATCACAATGCATTGAAAACATTGACTACAAAAATGCGTTGGATAATCCAGAACGTTGGATAAGTGAGACTCTACTGTATATGTGTGTGTAAAATGTATATTCTGTATATAATAGATACAAATAATACATACATATACAATGCAATATAGCTGGGGGCTTCTGGGAATGGCAGTCCAAAAAAAGCTCTGGAAACAATCCCACCACACTCTCGATTCTCCCCAGATGAGAGGAATCTCACTAAAAGAAAGGAACTTTTTCCCCTCAAATTAAAAGTTACACCCCCCCCCCTTTCAATAATTCAGCCCTCCTGAATCCTAAACACGGATTGGCCTCTAAATAGACAGGCAACCCCGTCATCTAATCAACTTTCAGACACTCCCTTCCGCCCGCCCTGCCCAAAAGAGTGACGTCCCGACCGCCAATCATTTCGGAGAACTGACCTTCCGCGAAGGAGAGAAAGCTCCACCCCTCAACCGGCGGTTAGCCAATGGCTGGGCAGTTCCCCTCACAGCACGCGAGGAAAGGACCGCCTCTCTCGCTGGGGCCAATCGCTATGCAAAGCTGCCCTTTGTCCCGCCTCCCTCAGGCGAAACAGAGAGGCAACCAATCCCCTCGCCTGCCTTCTCCTCGGCCCGCGCGCAGCCAATGGCGGAGGTCGTCGCAAAAGATCCCCGACCTCGCTCAGCCAATTGGAAAAGGCGACACAAACAAAACATCCCCCCGTTCCGTTCGCCTTTTCGCCTCACAACGGGCGCCTCGCTTTCCTCACCCGCGGTTGCTGCCGCCAAGTCCGCTCAGGCGCCGGGGTCTCGCAGGCCGCTGCACCGCCACCGCTGCTCTTTGCCCCGCTCACCCACCGCGGCGGCGACGGGAGCTTTTCAAAAGTCCTCCCGAGTCCGGAATCGGGAGCCCCGCCCCCTCCGCTTCTCATGCCCCACCCACTTGCGTCACCAACATGGCGGCCCGAGGGGAGGGGTAGAAAGAGTGCTCTAGTTGCGCCTGCGCAGTGAGAGGAAGCCAGAGGCGAGGAGCAGACACACAAAGAGGAGGAGCTAGAAGGTTCCTAGTTCGAATCCCGACAGGTTCAGAAAAATTGATTTAGAATTTTTTTATGTTAAGTATATTAAACTTGTATTTTCCAGCAAAACTGAAAAAAAGAACTTGAAGCAGAATGAAAACAAGAAATTGGGATCTGAAGATGGTAAACATGGAAAGGATAAAAGATCAATTAATAGGAAGAGATTTAGAGTGATATAAATACAGTAGAGTCTCACTTATCCAACATTCTGGATTATCCCACGCAGTCTGCCTTTTAGTAATCAGTGTTTTTGTAGTCAATGTTTTAAATACATTGCGATATTTTGGTGTTAAAATCAAAAGTATTGTAATTACTACATAACATTACCATTATTTGATTGCTTTCTCTTGTCAATTTGTTGTGAAATATGATGTTTTGGTGCTTAATTTACAAAATCATAATGTAATTTGATGTTTAATAGGCTTTTCCTTAATCCCTCCTTATTATCCAACATATTCGCTTATCTAACGTTCCGCCGGCCCATTTATGTTGGATAAGTGAGACTCTACTGTAGTTACAATTGGGGAAATGGTCAAGTGATATAAGGGAAAGGTATAATGGGGGTAGGGTACATGCGAAATTAGAGAAAATGATTCAAAGGGAGGTTAAAGAAGAGTGGTTGGTAAAGGTAAAGGTTTTCCCCTGATTTAATGTCCCGTTGTGTCGGACTCTGTGGTTAGGTGCTCATCTCCATTTCTAAGCCAGCATCAGTTGCCACTTGTAAGCCACCCTGAGTCCCCTTGGGTGAGAAAGGGCGGGGTATAAATAATGAAATAAATAATAAATAAGCCGAAGAGTCGGCGTTGTCCGTAGACACCTCCAAGGTCATTTGGCTGGCATGAATGCATGAAGCGCCATTACCTCAGTGCACTTTGCCCAGCTCATTTTATGTTTTTATTGCTGTGTTTCTCAAGTGTTTTATAATGATTGTGATTTTTTAATGCCTTTTAAATTTATTTGTGTGTTTTTGTTTTTGATATTATTGTATGTTGGTTTTATATCTGTAAGCCACCCCGAGTCCCTCTGGGGAGATGGTGGCGGGGTACAAAAATAAAATTATTATATTATTATTATTATTACCTTCCCACCGAAGCAGTACCTATTGATCTACTCACATTTGCATGTTTTCAGATTGCTAGGTTGGCAGAAGGTGAGGCTAACATTGGGCACTCACTCCTCTCCCCGGATTGGAACCTGACGCCAATCTCATGCGCACCCTAATTTTGGCCAGGTCATTTAGGTGAACATCAGATTTGAATAAACGGATATCTGAAATAGTTGGAAGGACTGGCTGCCTTCCCTGTCCTTCAAGGTGTGCTTTCTAGCCCATTGTCCCCAGAGGCACAGTAAGAGCATGTGTGGGATCAAATGGAAGCCATAACCGCATAGCCAGGTGGCTCCGTCACACTCTAATGGGCAACCTGCCTGCAAACCCCTCTCTCTGCACAGCAAGCAATCAGCCATTCTGCAAAAGGCTGGCATTTTGCGACCTTTTATAGAAGCACACAGGAGCGGAAGCCCTTGGCCCAAAAAATCTGTTTGACCTTCTAAACAAAGTGAGCAGATGAAGGCATGTGCTGAGAACGTCTCCTTTTCTGCCTCCCTTTGGAGGGGAATAAAGGCAGCGAATTCAAAGGCTTTGGCAAAGGTCCTCCTTCATCCATATAGACTCCGAGAGTTAGAAGACCCCAAATGACATCCAATCCAACCCCATTCTGCTTTTGAAGGAAGACACAATTAAAGCACCCCCAACAGATAGCCATTCAGCCTACTGTATATACTCGAGTATAAGCCTAGTTTTTCAGCCCGTTTTTTAAGACTGAAAAAGCCCCCCCTCGGCTTATACTCAGGTGAGGGTCCTGGTTGTCTTATATTTGGGTCAGCTTATACTCGAGAATATATGGTACATATATTATTTTTCTCTATTATTGGTATTATTACATTTATTATTTTCTCTATTATTTTTGCTACTGTTATATTTATTTTATTCTATTTTTATTATTATTAATACATTTATGATTTCACTCTGATCTTATTATTATTGCATTTATTATTTTACTCTATTTATTATTACATGTATTATTTTCCTGTATTTATTATTATTATTATTACATGTATTATTTTACTCTATTATTATTTAAAAGGATACATTAAGCACATTTACATTGAAGAAGATGATAATAATGATTTGATCAGAGTTGGACAGTCTTATCTTAAATTTGAGCTTTATGTAAATATTCAAAAACATTTAACCTGTAATTTCATTGGTACCTATTTTTATTTCTAAAATTTACCACCCTCGGCTTATACTGGAGTTTTCCCAGTTTTTTTGTGGTAAAATTAAGTGCCTCGGCTTATATTCGGACTGGCTTATACTCGAGTATATACTGTATGTTCAAAAACGTCCAGAGAAGGAGACTCCACACTCCCAGACAGTCCATATTCCACTGTCAAACAGTTCTTATTGTTACAAAGCACTTCCTAATATTCTTGCAGCATCTCTTTTCCTGCCATTTTTAATCTATGGATCCATTGTGTCCTAGTCTCCGGTGTCTTCTTTTCTTCAAGAGAAACATCCCCAGCAAGCATCCATACAAGCATCTTCCAGAAACATCTGCATCATAGGTAAAGCACTGAGTTTATTAAGGAACACTCTGTAGACCCTGGAAACCCAAAGGCATAGATATACATATGCAGGCAGTCTCCAAGTTGACTGCCTGTGCATCTATGCGTTTGCACACATGAAAACTGGAAAATGAACGCATACTGCCCCATGGTGGCTTCATGAGCACATAGTCCGGCTCTACAACCTTTATATGAACTCGCCCTTTTTCTTGGCGCCCACAGCAGACTTCCCCAACCTTTATACCTCTCAGGCCCCTTTTACATATTTTTCATATAATCCAGATGGATGGATGGTATCCTTGAAGTGAGCAACAATGAATAAACAACAACATAATGTATGTATATAATGCATTATTATTTTATTATGACATAGCAAACAAGATAGATATGCTGGATTTCGTTTCACAAATCACAAGTCAAACAATTCCCAAGTGTATGTATTTTCGGATGATGCGCGCAGATCCCAGCAGGGTGGCCTTTTGCAGTTGGTAGATCGTAATTTTGTCAATGTCTATTGTTTCCAAATGCTGGCTGAGATCTTTTGGCACAGCACCTAGTATGTCCATCACCACTGGGACCCCCTGCACTGGTTTCTGCCAGTCTTTGAAGTTCAATCTTGAGGTCCTGATAGCGGCTGAGTTTTTCCTGTTGTTTTTCATCAATGCGACTGTCACCTGGTATGGCATTACTGTATTATTATTATTATTATTATTATTATTATTATTATTATTATTATGGCTGGATGGCCATCTGTCAGGGGCACTTTGAGCTTTTCCTGCATGGCAGGGGGTTGGACTAGATGGCCCATGTGGTCTCTTCCTATTATTATTATTATTATTATTATTATTATTATTATTATTATTATTACCGGTATTAGAAACACGACAAGATGAGTCCACAGCAAACACTCTGCTGGCTGTTGTACTGGATCATACGTCGAACACTTACGAATAATGCGTGTAGATCCCAGTAAGTTGGCCTTTTGCAGCTGGCAGATAGTAATTTTGTCAGTGCCGATTGTGTTCAAGTGCAGGCCAAGGTCTTTAGGCACTGCACCCAATGTGCCCATCACCACTGGGACCACCTTGACTGGCTTGTCTTTGCAATTCGATCTCATATCGTGTCAGCTTTTCCAGTAGTTTCTCTTCTATCCTGCTGTCCCCTGGGATTGCAACATCGATGATCCATACTTTGTTTTTTAACACGATCATGAGGTCAGGAGTATTGTGCTCCAAAACCCTATCTGTCTGAATTCAGAAGTCCCAGAGTAGCTTGACATGTTCATTTTCTGTAACTTTTTCTGACTTGTGATCCCACCAGTTCTTGGTCGCAGGCAGATGGTCTTTGTGGCACAAGTTCCAATGGATCACCTGAGCAACAGTGTTATGCCTCTGCTTGTAGTCTGTCTGTGTGCTCTTCTTGCACAGATTATTATTATTATTTTATTTTATTATGACACAGCAAACAAGATAGATATGCTGGATTTCATATCACAAAATCACAAGTCGAACACTTCCTAAGTGTCTAGGACCGTGTGATGTATTTTCGGATGATGCTGCAGATCCTAGTAGGGTGGCCTTTTGCAGTTGGCAGATGGTAATTTTGTCAATGTCTATTGTTTCCAAATGCCGGCTGAGATCTTTTGGCACGGCACCCAATGTGCCCATCACCACCGGGACCACCTGCACTGGTTTCTGCCAGAGTCTTTGAAGTTCAATCTTGAGGTCCTGATAGCGGCTGAGTTTTTCCTGTTGTTTTTCGTCAATGCGACTGTCACCTGGGATGGCGACATCAATGATCCATTATTATTATTATTATTATTATTATTATTATTATTATTATTATTATGGCAGGATGGCCATCTGTCAGGGATACTTTGTGCTTTTCCTGCGTGTCAGGGGGTTGAACTAGATGGCCCATGATGTCTCTTCCAACTCTATGATTCTATGATTCTGCATGTATATTATGTATTAATTAATTAATAATAATACAAATAGAGTTGTGTGTGTATGTATGTGCATATATAATGTATCTATGATCTACATGCACTGTATGTTTTTGTATGCATAATGCACGGATTCCTTCGGTTCCACCTCTTACCCAGCGATTGGGAACCAGAAGTGAGGGTTGCGACTCAGTCTTCCCCAAATCTTTGTTGCTTTTTCCCCCCTCCTCCTTTTCCCGGGGCTTCCGGAGGCCCCGCCCCTCGCGCCTTCCTCTCGCGAGACTTGGCGGTCAGGCCCGACCCGCTCTGCGCGGCTCCTGCTGCTGCTGCTGCCGTTCCTTCTCCTGCTTCTCCTCCCTCCTTCCTCCCTTCTTTCCGGGCTCCTTCTCCGGGGATGGCCTCCGACTCGGACCCCGAGGAGCAATTCTACGACGCGGCCGAGGACGTCGCCCACCCTTCGCCGTGAGTAGGGCTTTCGGAGCTTTTATTTATCCGCTTAATCCGGACTCACTCCGGATTGGGGGCGCCTTAATCCGGATTAACACTGGTCACCCACCACGGGGAGCGAACCCCCCTTCAATCTCATTCTCTGACCCACAGCTGCGAGTAATAGACTTTAATCCGGGTTGGCCTTAATCCGGATTGGCCTTAATCCGAATTGGAGCTTTTTATTTTTAAAATAAATAAATAAGACAACTACTGCTTCTCTCGTCATTGAGCCACTGAATTTATATGTGTGTGTGTGGGGAATCTCCAATCCAGATTAAGGCTAATCCGGATTAAAGACCTCAATCTCAATTGGAGCTTTTTTTCTTTCTTTTTTAAACCAAACAAAACTATTATCTCCCTCCTCATTGAGCCTTCTGAATGCGAATGGGGGGCACCTTCAATCTGGATTAAGGCTAATCCGAATTAAGACCTCAATCCGGATTGGAGTTGAAAGATCCAATTATTATTTATTATTAAAATGTTATTATTAAAATAATAAAGCAACTGCTGCTTCCCAAGTCACTGAGCTTCTGAATCCAAATGGGGAGAAATCTCCAATTCAGATTAAAAATAATCTGGATTAAAAAATCTCCGTCCCAATTGGAGCTCTCTTTTTTCAAAAAAAAAACCAAAGGAAACTGTTGCCTCCCTTGACATTGAATTGGAATGGGGGGGGGGGACTCCAATCTGGATTAAGACTAATCCGGATTAAGACCCCAGTCCGGATTGGAGTTTTTTTTTCTTTTTTACAGTAATAAGACAACTATTCTTCTCTCCTTGTTGAGCGTCTAAATACAAATGTGGGAGGGGAAAACTCCAATCCATTTTAAGGCAAATCCCTAGACCTTTTTTAAACAAGCAAACAAAACTATTGTTTCCCATGTCATTAAGCCTCTGAATCCAAATGGAAGCCCTGAAAAAAGCCTTCTTAATCTGGTTTGGGAGCCCAATCCTCCCGTTCTGCACTGTAGGGGACACTGGCATATAATCTAGATTATCAAATTTGATAATCCGTATTGTCTGTTTTGAACTGGATCATCTGAGTCTACACTGCCATATAATCCAGTTTAAAGCACAAAATCTAGGTTTTATATGGCAGTGTAAGTGGGGTCTAAGATTAATGCAGTTTCAACCTGAGATACTTGTATTTTTTGTAACTTGGAAAGAAAATGCCTGATTTAGCTTTGAATATGTTTTTAAACATTTTAATGTATTTAATTTGCAATTTTTTTTGTAATACCGTGGACATTTAATTCTGTTTTATTGTTTTTATCTTTTCCGAGTTTTTAAATTGTATTGAATTTTGGTACATAGTATAACAATAATGTTATCTGAGGCTGAGAGTGTGTGACCGGCAGCAGTGTGTATTTTTGTCTTATCCAGAAAGGAAACTCTTGCAGGTGATGTCGAAACCAGAGACTGCTATGGTTCAATGCTATACAATCCTGGGAGTTGTAGTTTGGCACTTTCTTGAGCAAAGGAGGCTTGAGGCTATCTAGAACAACCTTCCAAACTATGTGTTGGAACACATTCCACATGTTGCCTGCAGTCCACAGGTGTGTCACCTGGAAAATCCCCCAGACATACACACACAAACAAAGGCCACCTGTAAGGAAAGACACAGACAAAGCCCTCCCAACAGTTGGCCATCTGACCTCAGGTCAAAAGACCTCCAAAGAAGGAATCTCCACTGGACTCCCAGGCAGATGAAGCTTTATCACCAGTCCTTATTTCCACAATAAGCCAAATTCTCACAGGGACAGAAAGTGAGGTGGGATCTTTCTTCCCGGGTCACAGACAGCAAAACAAACCTCACAGGGGTGTTCACCCTTCCCTATGTTGTACAAAGTGTGTGTGTGTGTGTGTGTGTGTAGTTACACATAAGACATGTCCCTGTTGCAACTCACAAACAAATTCAACTTAAGAACAAACCTACAGAACCTCTCTTGTTCATAAATTGGAGTTGCCTGTACATATCTATCTTCTGTCTATCTATATAAAAATGTTCTGACCATTTCTGCCTTAAATTAAACAGCGAAACTAAACACCCAAAACCCACGAAACATGGCCACAAAAGACATAGTCATCCCTGCTGGGTTTAGACATAAAAAAAGTCCTAATTAGAAGGAGAGGAATAATTGTTTTTTCCCCATTGCTGCCAGTTAGAAGGCTAAGCTCCGCCCACTTTGTCTCCTAGAAAACCACTCAGCCATTTAATGGCGCCCAGGGCCGCTTCAATCAGGCCTCTTCCACACTGCGTATAAAATACAGATTATCTTATTTGAAGTGGATTATATGGCAGTGTAGACTCAAGGCCCTTCCACACAGCTATATTACCCATTTATAATTTTATATTATCTCCTTTGAACTGGATTATCTTGAGTCCACACTGCCATATAATCTTCTTCAGTGTGCATTTTATACATCTGTGTAGAAGGAGCCTCATATACAGTAGAGTCTCACTTATCCAAGCTAAACGAGCCAGCAGAAGCTTGGATAAGCGAATATCTTGGATAATATGGAGGGATTAAGAAAAAAACCTATTAAACTTCAAATTAGGTTATGATTTTACAAATTAAGCACCAAAACATCATGTTATACAACAAATTTGACAGAAAAAGTAATTCAATATGCAGTAATGTTATGTTGTAATTACTGTATTTACGAATTTAGCACCAAAATATCATGATATATTGAAAACATTGACTACAAAAATGGTTTGGATAATCCAGAGGCTTGGCTAAGCGAGGCTTGGATAAGTGAGACTCTACTGTAATCCAGTTCTAAGCAGATAGTATAAGATTATAAATATACAGTAGAGTCTCACTTACTCAACATAAACACCCCGGCAGAACGTTGGATAAGCGAATATGTTGGATAATAAGAAGGGATTAAGGAAAAGCCTATTAAACGTCAAATTATGTTATGATTTTACAAATTAAGCACCAAAACATCATGTTATACAACAAATTTGACAGAAAAAGTAGTTCAATGCTCAGTAATGCTGTGTAGTAATGACTGTATTTATGAATTTAGCACCAAAACATCACAATGTATTGAAAACATTGACTACAAAAACAGATGGCCATCCAACCTCAGGTGGAGTGTGTCCCAACACACAGTTTGGAAGGTTTTAGTGGTCATGACTGCAACTCAATCCACAAATGGTGCAAACTATAAACATAATACTTACACTTGAACAGCACTAGCACTCTACTTCTGTAGGGATAGCCATCTGTATAGGCTAGATGGCCATCTACCGTCAGTACTTTGTTTGTGCCTTCCTGCCTGGCTGAAGGTAGATAGACTAGATGCCCTTTGAGGGTCTCTCTTCCAGTTGATTCTCCTTTTCTGGAGATTTCTGAACTCGGGCTAGATGGGCGTCTGTTGGGAACACTTTGACTGTGCCATCCTTCCTGTCTGAATGTGGATGGACTGGATTGCCTTTTGAGGGGCCTCTTCTAATTTTGTGCTTCCTACTGTGGGCCCCTCCTCGCCCTCCTCTAAGATTCCATAGCATTGAGCAATTGCAACTAAAAGTGATCAAACTGCATTGATTCTGCAATGTAGATGCAACCTAGGTGTCCGAAAACATGGCTGTTTTGGAGAGTCCAGAACAGCTGTTTCCTCCATCTGGATTAAGGCAGTTTCTCTTTCTGTGCGGCTGTCAAAGTGTTGAGTGTTTCTATCCAAGCCAACACTCCCCTTTTGGCCTTTTCTCCTTCCATGAAGCAGATCAGCAGAGATCACTCTCTCTTTTTATTTTTTATTTTTCTGCACTGTTTGGAAAACAAAAAGCAACCAGATTATAACTTAAGACAACTCCATTGCAGTTTTACAGATGAAACCACATCTCTTCCTGCAAAGCTGTTCGGCCTTGTTTGCTTTCTTTATCAACATTTTCTCCTTCCCAGTTGCCACCAGTAGTCCAAAAGAGCTAACAAAAAACATTTATTGAAGTATATACAGTAGAGTCTCACTTATCCAAGCTAAACGGGCCAGCAGAACATTGGATAAGCAAATATGTTGAATAATAAGGAGGGATTAAGGAGAAGCCTATTAAACATCAAATAGGTTTTGATTTTACAAATTAAGCACCAAAACATCATGTTATACAACAAATTTGACAGAAAAAGTAGTTCAATACGCAGTAATGCTATGTAGTAATTACTGTATTTACGAATTTAGCACCAAAATATCACGATATATTGAAAACATTGACTACAAAAATGGCTTGGATAATCCAGAGGCTTGGATAAGCGAGGCTTGGATAAGTGAGACTCTACTGTATTTATGAATTTAGCACCAAAATATCGCGATGTATTGAAAACATTGACTACAAAAATGCGTTGGATAATCCAGAACGTTGGATAAGCGAGTGTTGGATAAGTAAGACTCTACTGTACTGTATATGCATATATGTACACATACATCTGTCCCATCACGTTTGTGGGATCACTATATGCAGTTTCAGTTTCCTGCATCAAAATACAGTAGAGTCTTGTTTATCCAACATAAACAGGCCAGCAGAACGTTGGATAAGCGAATATGTTGGATAATAAGGAGTGATGAAGGAAAAGCCTATTAAACATCAAATTAGGTTATGATTTTACAAATTAAGCACCAAAACATCATGTTATACAACAAATTTGACAGAAAAAGTAGTTCAATGCACATTAATGCTATATAGTAATTACTGTATTTACGAATTTAGCACCAAAATAACACAATATATTGAAAACATTGACTACAAAAATGCGTTGGATAATCCAGAACGTTAGATAAGCGAGTGTTGGATAAGTGACTCTACTGTATGGCTTCTCTCTAGGCATCTTCTAGGCTACCGCATCATGACTGGAAGATGTTCATTCAGTAGGGTTCACCATCAGAATGACATCCTTCATTAGGCCCTGCTGTTATGTCAAATGCAAAGGGATTCTGGGAGTTGTAGTCTTCCTGCATTTGGACTTAAAGGCTCCCTTAAATCTGTTGATTGGGGAGTGTTTGTGGGCTTTTAAAACTCTGAAATGGCACATTAGTGTGTACTTTGAAAATCGAGGTGCGCATTCGATTCGATGGCGCATGAGGCTCGAATCAATATGGTTTTGCTCTGAGTTTCCTTCTGCTTTTAGTCCTTTGAAGATAAAAGAAGTCCTCCGTTGACTTTTCTTGATGGCCTGGCATAGAAAGGGAGATAACAAAAGAGTAGCCACAAGACTGGACTTTTATCATGGCCTTATATTTGTATATTGGCATAACAGGATTGTTTGGAAAGGGGATAAAAGGCACTCTCTTTAGTCCGCTTGTATTTGCCTTTGGGACATGATGCAAAGCAGAAGTTAGATAGAGCGAGGTATTGTGTATATGTAATAATACAATATATGTATGTATATGTATATACATATAATATTGATAATAATATAATGGATACAATATTATACTACTAATAATACAATATAATAATATTATTTATATATTATATGTTATATTAAAGCACTGAGCTGGAGACCGAAAGGTCCCAGGTTCAAACCCAGCTCCTGCCAACCCAGCAATTCGAAAACACGCAAATTTGAGTAGATCAATATGTACCACTCCGGCGGGAAAGTAACGGTGCTCCATGCAGCCATGCCATTGGCCACATGACCTTGGAGGTGTCTACGGACAACGCCGGCTCTTCGGCTTAGAAATGGAGATGAGCACCAACCCTCAGAGTCGGACACGACTGGACTTAACGTCAGGGGAAACCTTTACATTTACTAATATTACTAATAATATTACCATATAATGATATTGTACAATATAGTAATGTAATGCTTATATTGTGCTATGCTGATAATATATTGTATGTTCATTTGATTTGTAAGCCGCTCTGAGTCCCCTTTGGGGTGAGAAGAATGGGATATAAATGTAGTAAATAAATAAATAATAATAAATAAATATTGTGGCTATTGAGTTTAAATGCATCTTGGTCTGGAGGCATCTGGGTTGAGGTTTCTTTAATACAGGCCCCACGATCCCTGTTCTCTTAGGTTGATGGGAGTCGTAGTCACAAAGCTGAGAAATGGAAGGCTTGCCCATCCCATAACTTGAGAACTTCTCAGCTTTTTTAAATCTTGTGTTTCAAACAGGTGAGACTCAATAAATGCTTCCCTTCAGATATTGCACTTCAGTTCCTAGCATCCTTCCCCAGGGATTGCTGGGAGCTTCAATCCAGGAACACATGGGCTGCCTGAGTCCTCCTCTGTTTCAAACATTCTTAATTCATTGTGTGTGTGTGTGTGTGTGTGTGTGTGTTTTAAAAAAAAAATTCAATCCAATATGCAAAATAGGTTTATAAATAAAGCAGCGGTGAGTCTATAAAAAGAACGGCTGCAAGGGCAGTCAGTCCGGGAGGTATTTTGACCTGACTTTAGGAAGGGATCGATAAGGCTTGTATCCCATCCAAATAGGAGCAACAAGACTCTGTGGCTGCATCAAAGGCTATAAAAAGCATGTTTTTGAAGGAAATAAAGCCTTTGAGAGAGAGCCTCCTCTTTGGCATCTGCCTTCTTTCAGGGTGAGAAGGGAGGAATATAAATACTTTAAATATATAAATAATAAATAGACAGTGCATAGATAGGATGGATGGATAGATAGATATAATGGATAGGCAGATAGATGGACAGGTGTCACTCCACTGTTGCAACAAAGGCACAAAACCACTCCATTAATTAATTTCCAAGCCAAAAACATCAAATGCGTTTTTAATTTGTCAGTTCCATGTTGTAATTAGATGTCAAAAGTGTCGTCTTCCGATCAAACATTGACGACGGCTCGGCATCTGCGCTTGCCAAGCACATTTCTCGAGTGTGAGTGAATAAATGCCAGAACCCTGTGGTTGCTGGAAGTTACCTCTCACAAGGTTCTAGGAATGCTGGTCTGTTAGGAAGTGGGTGCATATTAGAAACTAAACTTCCATCATTCTAACGAAATCACCCCTGCAAATGATAATACAGTACTGCCACGTACAAATAGCGAATTTACATGGAAGTCATTATCCAAAGAGGATAATATTGCTTTGCCTTCTTTTCGTTTTGCCACTTGGTTGAAATATTGTCCGGATGCAACGAGGTTTCATTTTCAGAAGTGAAAATGTGCCGAAAGTGGAGCAGTGGCGGATGATCATCCTTTTAGGATTCCCTGGTGTGTTTCAGAGGGTTTGCTGAATTTCTGTCTGAACGGCAGGAAGAAACCACAACATCTGTTGGTAATAACTTCCAGCAAATCAACCCTAAAAGCACCTTTTCGTTCTGCAAGTAAGATAGATGGAAAGTGGAGGAGAGTCCTGTTCCTAATAGAATTGTCGTTTCTATTAGCAATATGAGACTATGGAGGGAGAATTATATCAACTCTGCCATCTATAATACCTCCTTTTCTCCTCACCCTTCCATTTTCCCCCAATTTACCCCTTGTTTATCCACCCTTTGCTCTTCTTGTCATCCCTTTCCTTTTTGTCCACCTTCTGCTATTCCCTGCCATCATATTATGTATTGATCTTTTTCTAATATCGATCTATCCACCTATGTTGTGAGCTGCTCTGAGTCCTTATGGAGAAGGGGGCAGGATATAAATAAAGTTTATTAATTTGTTGTTGAAGGCTTTTATAGCCGGAATCACTGGGTTGCTGTGAGTTTTCCAGGCTTTATGGCCATGTTGCAGAAGCATTCTCTCCTGACGTTTCACCCATATCTATGGCAGGCATCCCCAGAGGTTGTGAGGTTTGTTGGAAACTAGGCAAGTGGGGTTTATATATCTGAGGAATGTCCAGGGTGGGAGAAATAACTTGTCTGTGTGGGGCAAGTGTGAATTCCCTCAGGCAGGAAGCAACCAGGTTTTGAAGCTGCAAGACCATTAAATGCTAATCAAGCTGGCCAATGGCAACATTCGCTTTTTGCCATGGCATCCTGGAATTTGTAGTTCAGCTAAATGGATTGGCATGCTCTAGAATACCAAAATATATGCTCTGTCGTGTTGTTGCCTGCCATGGCTTTGGCCTGGGAACCCTGGGATTTGTAGTTCAACGAAACACATAGATAGATGGAGCAATCAGAAGAGCAGCCTTGTAACTAACTTCCCCCAGGCAGGAAGCAGCCAGGCTTTGAAGCTGCCAGGCTATTCAATGCTAATTAAGGTAGCCAATTGTAACATTCACACTTGCCTCAAACAGAAAAGAGTTCTTTCTCCCACCCTGGACATTATTCCACAGATTTTTTTTTCTGTGTCAGGATCGACTTGAGAAACTGCAAAAAAGTAATTCTACAGATATATAAGCCCCACTTGCCTAGTTTCCAACAGATCT
Organism: Anolis carolinensis; assembly: GCF_035594765.1. Classification (NCBI taxonomy): domain Eukaryota; kingdom Metazoa; phylum Chordata; class Lepidosauria; order Squamata; family Anolidae; genus Anolis; species Anolis carolinensis. The sequence goes on from NW_026943823.1 coordinate 17,047,961, forward strand.
CACAACCTCTGAGAATGCCTGCTATAGATGTGGGTGAAACGTCAGGAGAGAATGCTTCTGGGACATGGCCATACAGCCCGGAAAACTCACAGCAACCCAAAGTTTATTAAGTTTATTATTACTATGTCTGCCTCTATAATTCTCTGCCATCATATTATCTATCTACCTTTATATATCTCTATATCAATCTATCCATCTATGTCTGTCTTCTTCTCTGCTGTCACTCTATCCATCTATCCGTGTCTGCCTTCTGTTCTTTTCTGCCATCTCCTTCCCTCTCTCTATATATATTTATCTCTATATCAATCTATCCATCTGTGTCTGCCTTCTGTTCTTCTCTGCCGTCATGTTATCTTTCTATTGATAGATTGATCAATCCATCCATGCCTACTTTTGTTCTTCTCTGCCATCATATCATCTATATCTCTCTATTGATCTGTCCATTTCATCTCCTTTCTGTTCTTCCTTGCTGTCATATTGTCTGCCAAGACTTCTGGTTGTTGTGTCAGACACCTCCTGTATTTTGAACTCTCCTGCCCTGCAGGATGACCGGGAGGGATGGCTGCTGGTTGCTTTCTGGACTGTTAAGAGGCCTTACATTGTTTTGAGTGGCTTTGCATTTTATCTGACCTTGCGACACCTTTGTTTTTTTCCTTTTTTATTTCCACCAGGTCGCCGACCAAAGTCGCAGTGCCCTCAGTGCTGAAGGTACGTCTCTTTGTGTCAATGTTTGTCCTAGGCAAGCAGCCGGCCTAATCCCAACGGGGGTTTTCCTGTCATTCAAAAGCTAAGATAAAGGATGCTCAATTGATGTTCAATGCAAACTTAATGCAACTTCCGTTGTTAAGCAGTTCAAAGTGGACCAGACTTTAGGACAGTGATTCCCAAAGTGGGCGCTACCACCCCCTAGTGGGCACTACAGCAATCCAGGGGAGCGGTGATGACACCTATTAGGACATGGGGGGGGGGGCAGGGGAGGGGCGGGGCCTCTTCCCAAGTGCCAGAGACAGGGCTGAGCACCTGAGGCTCCTGTCAGGACACAGGGGGCGGAGCTAGAGAAGTGGGTGTGGCTTCTTCCCAAGAGCCTGAGACAGGGCTGAGAATCTATACCTCTCCTGAAGCACTTATTGGGACACAGAGGGCGGAGCTAGTGGAGTGGGAGGGGCCTCCTTCCAAGAGCCCAAGACAGGGCTGAGCCTCTATACCTCTCCTGAGAGGCCTTTTAGGACTAAAGGGCGGGGCTAGGGGTGGGGCCTCTTCACAAGAGCCTCTGTATACCTCCCCTGGGGTGCTTGTTAGAACATGGGGGTGGGGTATAGAGGTTCAGCCCCATCAAGCACTTGGGAAGAGGCCCTGCCCCCTCCTCTAGCCCCGCCCCCTGTGTCCAGGACAGGGATAGAAGCTCAGCCCTACCTCAGAACTTGTAACACTGCCCATCCCAGTCCTGGCCGCCCATTTGTGACCCCGCCCCCCGCCCCCTCCCAGCCCTGCATCTTGGACTAGGGGAGACGCTCAGCCCCGCCCTCTTGAGCAGGAGCCACGCCCACTCCTCTAAGCCACGCCCCCTTTCCAGGGCATGCTGAGTAATATTCTTTCTGGAAAGGGGGCGGCAGGCCAAATAAGTTTGGGAACCACTGCTTTAGGATATAAGAAAGATCTGTGTTTCTGGGGACTGTTTTTCCCTCTCTGGGTCCTATTCAGTGTCTAAGGAGCCCCCAGATGGCGTAGTGGACTAAGTGACTTGAAGGTTGGGTTGCTGACCTGAAAGCTGCCAGGTTCGAATCCCACCCGGGGAGAGTGCGGATGAGCTCCCTCTATCAGCTCCAGCTCCATGCGGGGACATGAGAGAAGCCCACAAGGATGGTAAAAACATCAAAACATCCGGGCAATGTCCCCTGGGCAACAGTCCTTGCAGACGGCCAATTCTCTCACTCCAGAAGCAACTCAAGTTGCTCCTGACACGAAAAAAAAAATCAGTGTCTACACTTTACAAAATCCCTTTTATTCCCCCTTGAAATTCCTTTCGGGAGCCACATTACCGCCAGCGTGGCTCTTGGACTCAATGGCTGTCATAACTTGAGCAGACTCTAGCTTCTCTTCGACTGTCTTTAATTGCATCGCTCTTTCTTTCTCCTCGCTTTCCTGCTCCCCAAAGGTAGAGCGTTTTGCTTCCAAAAGCCTGAGATTACATGGAAGCGGAGGGCTAAAGTTAGCCTGCGGAGGCAGCGCCACTGGTGCTTCCCACGCGAGGCATAATTATCATGCTGTCTCCGCGAATGAACGAGCACAGCCACAGCCGAAACTCTCCCATTAAGTAGGGCAGGAGGTGGTCGGCATCGGAAGGGAAGGGCTGGGAGGAGAAAGGCCCAGGTCTGCTTGCATACAAGGGCTGACCGAGATGCTGTGCACTCCTCCTCTCAAGGTGGCTTTGCTTTTGCCTTAATGCTGCACCAGCAACAGAAGATGTGCCTTGGAGCATGGAATTGACACTCTTATCTACGTACCGTATATACTTGAATATGAGCCGACCCGAATATAAGTCGAGGCACCTAATTTTACCACAATAAACTGGGAAAACATATTGACTCAAGTATAAACTGAGGGTGGGAAATGCTGCAGCTACTGGTTAATTTCAAAATAAAAATAGATACCAGTAAATTTACATTAATTGAGGCATCACCCGGTTAAATGTTTTTGAATATTTACATAAAACTGTTATTTAAGATAAGACTGTCCAAATCTGATTGAGCCATTATTCTAACCATCTTCAGTGTCAATGTGGTTACATATCCTTCCAATAATAATACAGTAAAATAATAAATGTAATAAAAATAATAATAGAATAAAATAAAATTATTATATTATTATTATTACCTTCCCGCCGGAGCGGTACCTATTGATCTACTCACATTTGCATGTTTTTGAACTGCTAGGTTGGCAGAAGCTGGAGCTAACAGCGGGCGCTCACTCCACCCCGAGTAAATTCGTAAATACAGTCATTACAACATAACATGACTGCGTATTGAACTACTTTTTCTGCCAAATTTGTGGTATAACCTGATGTTTTGGTGCTTAATTAGTAAAATCATAACCTGTCACGACCCAGGCTGCAGAGCACCAATAACCATACACAGAGGCCAGAATCTATCTAATATCTTTATTAAGGAAATATATAAAGTTAATAAAAACAAGTATAGGAAATAGTCCAGAAGTAGACCTTTCAGGAAAGGTCAAAATTAGTCCAAAAAAGCAATGTCCAATATGAAATATTAAGGTCCAAAGTTGTAATCCAATAACCGAAACACTCACTTGCCAAGCAAGTGAGGGGAGATGACAAGGTCCTTTAGTCCATGAACTTGAGCAAGGCTAGGAAATAACTTGATTCTTGGCACACAAAGCTTGATTCAAGGCAACAAGGAAACGAGGAGCAAGAACAAGATCCGTGGTAATTACTTGGCGAGGTCCGGGAAACAAGGCAAGATCCGGGGAGAAAACGAGGCTGAGAACGAAGGCTTGGAACAGGAACAAAGGCTTGAGAGCAGGAGTAGCTGTCCACACACGCTGCTCCGGTAGCTGACGAATTGACTCCGCAAGATTCCTTCGGGAGCAAGGAACCTAAATAGGCCTCGTTTTCCCACCAGAGAACACTTCTCTGGGGAATCAGAAACGAAAGTCAATCTCTGTGTCCAGATGTATGACTCCCTAAAATTTCTCATGGCAGCAGGCTTAATCATCTGAATGCTTTGCTGCAATTCTCAAACTCCTGCGATTAGCTTGTTGCACTCCTTTTTGCTGGAGATAATAATTACGGCGCGAAAAAGGGGGAGAACTCGACTCAGGGCTTGTTTGGCAGATTTCTGGAAGACAAGCCTCCTGCAGGTGCAAAGGCTCAATTTCTGGCTGGGATAGTTCCTTTTCTGGCTGAAATGGTGGAAAACCCAAGTTTTCCTCTTCATCATTCACAACAGCACTAGGAACGGGACTACATGGCCCATGAGTCATCACACTATCCCCCTCCTCAAGCCCCCTCTCAAACTGGGACTCTCTCCCCGAGGCCCGAGGCCGCGGCTTGGCGGGATAGGTCAGATGGAAGCGGCGGGTTAAATCGGGGGCATGGACTGTGGAAGCGTCTTCCCAAGAACGTTCCTCGGGGCCAAAACCCACCCAGTCAATGAGATATTGTAGGCGGCGGCGGTGAAAGCGAGAATCCAAAATGTCCTGAACCTCGAATTCCTCCTCCCCATCCACCAAAACAGGAGTGGGGGCCGGCCGGTCTGCATCAGGGCGCACACCTTCCGCCGGAAGGAGCAGAGAGCGATGAAACACTGGATGAATGCGCATAGAGCGCGGAAGTTGGAGTTTGAAAGTCACGGGGTTAAGTTGCGCCACCACTGGGTAGGGCCCAATGAAACGGGCATCTAATTTCCGGCAAGGGCGATGGGAGGGCAAAAAGCGAGTGGACAGAAGAACCCGGTCTCCTACCTTGATTTCGGGGCCCGGCTGGCGATGTTTGTCAGCGTGGCGTTTATAGTCCTCCTTGGCTTGGTCCAGTTGCTGGAGCAAAAGTTGTTGCACCGCTGTGAGTTCCTGCAGCCAGTCCTCTGCTGCGGGAACTTCTGAGGTTTCAATGACAGGAGGAAAGAAACGTGGATGGAAGCCGTAGTTTGCAAAGAACGGGGTTTCTTTAGTTGAAGCCTGGACCCCATTGTTGTAGGCAAACTCTGACAGCGGTAACAGGGAAACCCAATTGTCCTGCTGGTAGTTCACATAACAGCGAAGGTATTGTTCCAAAGTGGCATTGGTGCGCTCAGTTTGCCCATCCGTTTGGGGATGGTGAGCCGAAGATAAACGAGAGTCTATGCCCAATAGTTTTTGTAGTGCTTTCCAGAACCGAGAGGTGAATTGGGACCCACGGTCTGTGACCAAACTCTTGGGCAATCCATGTAATCTGAAAACATGTTGAAGGAATAGATCTGCAGTCTCTTTGGCCGTGGGAAGGCCATCACAGGGAATGAAATGGGCTAACTTGGTAAAAAGGTCCACCACCACTAGGATCGTGGTGAATCCGCAGGAAGGTGGTAGATCAGTGATAAAATCCGCAGAGATTATTTCCCATGGGTGGGATGGGGTAGGGAGGGGATGCAGAAGCCCTGAGGGTCTTTCCCTTCTTGTCTTGGAGCGCTGGCATACTGGGCAGGTGTTGACATATTTCTCCACATCCTTGCGGATCTTGGGCCACCAGAAGTCTCTTAGGATCAAATGCATGGTTTTGAATAGTCCGAAATGCCCTGCTGGCTTGCAGTCATGACACAGACGAAGTGCTTTTTCCCTGCCCGGTCCTGGGGGGATGTAAACATGATTTCTATAGCAAAGTAGCCCATCCTTGAGCGAAAAGGGAAAACGTAGCCCTTGGCGAAGTTGGTCTTGTGCCCAAGCATCTGCTTGCTGACTAGCCCTGATTTCCTGAGCACAAAGGGGGCCTGGAGTAGAGGGAGTTGATTCAATGGGAGTGGATTTGGTGTTTCCCACTGTGAGCGTGGCAAAGTTCTCGGGTTGTAGCAGCTGGGACTCAAAGGTCTCCTTGCGCCCTGCAGCGTATTCCGGTTTCCGTGACAGGGCATCTGCTTGCTTGGTCTGGGCTGGGGTTACATAATGAATTTGGAAGTTAAAATGTTCAAAGAATAAAGCCCAGCGTTGTTGCCTCTGATTTAGCTTGCGGGCAGTTCTTAGATGCTCTAGATTCCGATGATCAGTATGGACTTCAATGGGATATTTGGCCCCTTCTAACCAATGTCTCCAAGTTTCAAAGGCTGCCTTTATGGCCAAAAGTTCTTTTTCCCAAATAGTGTAATTTCTCTCTGGTGCAGTCAATTGACGGGAATAAAAGGCACAAGGATGGAGATGATCTCCCACTGGTTGTAGGAGTACAGCCCCAATCGCCACATCGGAGGCGTCCGCCTGCACGACAAAAGGGGTTTCAGGATCTGGATGCTGAAGGATTGGCTGGGACGTGAATAATTTCTTTAGTTGCTGGAACCCTTTCTCTGCTTGATCTGTCCAGCGGAAAGGCTGTTTCCCACGGATGCAGCTGGTGATTGGGTCAGACCAGCGGGCAAAGTCTGGAATGAACTTGCGGTAGTAGTTCGCGAACCCCAAGAATCGTTGCACCTCTTTCTTGTTGGTTGGCGCCCGCCATTCCAATACTGCTGTGACCTTTGCCGGGTCCATGGTGAGCCCTAGTGGCGAGACACGATATCCCAGGAAATCTACCTCTTGTAGATCAAAAGCGCATTTTTCCAACTTGGCATAAAGTCCGTGGTCCCGCAATCGTTGTAACACCATTCTGACGTGATTCTCATGTTCTGATTGTGATCTAGAAAACACCAAAAAATCGTCCAGGTAGATAATCAGGAACCGATCTAGATAATCCTGAAAGATATCGTTGACAAAATGCTGGAACGTTGCGGGAGCTCCACATAAACCGAAATTCATAACCAGGGTTTCGAATAAACCGAATTTTGTCTGGAAGGCAGTCTTCCACTCGTCCCCTTCCCTGATGCGAACTAGATTATAAGCTCCTCGAAGATCCAGTTTGGTGTAAACTTTAGCCCCTCGAAGCCGGTCTAAGAGGTCTGAGATCAAAGGCAGGGGATACCGGTTTCGTTTAGTGATATTGTTCAATGCTCTATAGTCCACCACCAAGCGTAGGTCCCCTGACTTCTTTTTCACAAACATCACTGGGGAAGCGGCTGGGGATTGAGAGGGTCTGATAAACCCCTTGCGGAGGTTTGTCTCTAAGAACTCCCTGAGAGCTTCTTGCTCTGGTTCAGTCAGGGAGTAGAGGTGTCCTCGCGGAATCGGGGCCCCCTCCACCAAGTCAATGGCACAGTCATAAGGTCTATGTGGGGGTAGTCTCTCGGCTTCTTTTTCATTGAATACATCCCAATATTCTGAGTACTTCTTGGGCAAGGTGATGATGGGTTCAGCGTCTGTGGCATGGCATACCTTGGCTACAAGGCAATGGTTTTGGCAATATTTTGAAGCAAACTGCAGTTCTCTGTTGGACCAGGAGATGCTTGGGTCGTGGAGTGTCAGCCATGGAATTCCCAAAATCACAGGGAAGTGGGGAACCTCGGTAACAAAGAAGGAAATCTCTTCCATGTGTTCCCTTATCCACATTCTGGTGGGTTCCGACCACTGGCTTACTGGACCTGTCTTGAGGGGGCGGCCATCGATGGCTTGCACCACACGGGCGTTCTTGAAGTCGTGATATTGTAATCCCAGAGAGTCGGCATACTCTCTGTCGATGAAGTTGTTTGTGGCTCCTGAGTCTATCATGGCATGGACCATGACGGGTCCTTTTTTTACTGACCACAAGGTGACCACTAGAAGAAATAGGACCCCGGTTGGCGGCTCTTGAGTGGGTTTTTTGACCGGGTTGGCGAGCCTCTCTACGCCCGGTCGCTGGCTTCCCCCGCCGGCTGTGCGCCAGCCGCCTCAGACGTCTTCGTCTCCGTGGAGGACGCCGCCGCCAGACGAGCGGCGGGCTTCCCTTTGGCTGGACACTCTCTGGCAAAGTGGCCCCCGTTTCCGCAGTACCAACAGAGATTTAGGCGTTGGCGACGGGCCTTCTCAGCGGCATCTAATCTGGGACGCACATTGCCCAACTGCATCGGCACCTCCTCGCTTCCTCTGGGGTATGGGGCTGGTGGCGGGGGTCTCCACACTGGGCGCGGCTGGACGCCGGTGGGAGCGGGAGGTCTCGCTCCGGTCCTACCGCTCTGGCCTCGGATCCATTGTCTTCTGTTGGCAATCATGACTTCAGCTCGTAAACATTGATCAATGAGTGCTTCAAGAGAGTGTGGAGGATCCACCTTGGAGATTTCCTCCAGCATCTCGATGTTGAGACCCTCCCGAAATTGTCCTCTGAGGGCTATATCGTTCCATCCGGTGTTATGGGCCAGCACTCGGAACTCGGCTATGTACTGGGACATGGGTCTGTCCCCTTGGGAGAGGCGCCGGAGTTTGTGGCCGGCTGCCTCCAAATTGTCCTCAATCCCCCAAGTCGCCTTAATGTGATCCAAGAATTGTTGCGCTGATCTTAGATGTGGGGAGTCTTGGTCGAACAGTGCCATCGCCCAGTTGGCCGCTGGCCCGTCTAGGAGACTGTAGATCCACGCCACCTTGATGTCTTCTTGGGGAAACTCGGCATTACGGGCCTCTAGATAAGCCTGGCATTGGCGACGGAAAACATGAACCTTAGAAGCTTCTCCAGTAAACTTGGTTGGCAGCGCCAGGGCCGGGAGACGGATTCCGCGTTCCTTCAATCCCCTTATTTCTCCCTCCTGCGCATTGAGCTTATCACGGATGCGGTCCACTTCATCCTTGTCGATGGTGTAACTGAGTGGTTGGGCCCCCGGTCCGGCTCCGGTAGACATTCTGGCCTAGGTTAATTGGTGCTTAGGGTGGCGGAGTCAAACTGTCACGACCCAGGCTGCAGAGCACCAATAACCATACACAGAGGCCAGAATCTATCTAATATCTTTATTAAGGAAATATATAAAGTTAATAAAAACAAGTATAGGAAATAGTCCAGAAGTAGACCTTTCAGAAAAGGTCAAAATTAGTCCAAAAAAGCAATGTCCAATATGAAATATTAAGGTCCAAAGTTGTAATCCAATAACCGAAACACTCACTTGCCAAGCAAGTGAGGGGAGATGACAAGGTCCTTTAGTCCATGAACTTGAGCAAGGCTAGGAAATAACTTGATTCTTGGCACACAAAGCTTGATTCAAGGCAACAAGGAAACGAGGAGCAAGAACAAGATCCGTGGTAATTACTTGGCGAGGTCCGGGAAACAAGGCAAGATCCGGGGAGAAAACGAGGCTGAGAACGAAGGCTTGGAACAGGAACAAAGGCTTGAGAGCAGGAGTAGCTGTCCACACACGCTGCTCCGGTAGCTGACGAATTGACTCCGCAAGATTCCTTCGGGAGCAAGGAACCTAAATAGGCCTCGTTTTCCCACCAGAGAACACTTCTCTGGGGAATCAGAAACGAAAGTCAATCTCTGTGTCCAGATGTATGACTCCCTAAAATTTCTCATGGCAGCAGGCTTAATCATCTGAATGCTTTGCTGCAATTCTCAAACTCCTGCGATTAGCTTGTTGCACTCCTTTTTGCTGGAGATAATAATTACGGCGCGAAAAAGGGGGAGAACTCGACTCAGGGCTTGTTTGGCAGATTTCTGGAAGACAAGCCTCCTGCAGGTGCAAAGGCTCAATTTCTGGCTGGGATAGTTCCTTTTCTGGCTGAAATGGTGGAAAACCCAAGTTTTCCTCTTCATCATTCACAACAGCACTAGGAACGGGACTACATGGCCCATGAGTCATCACATAACCTAATTTGATGTTTAATAGGCTTTTCCTTAATGCCTCCTTATTATCCAACATATTCTCTTATCCAACATTCTGCCTGCCCGTTTATGTTGGATAAGTGAGACTACTGTATATATAAAAAAGTACTTTCAATTCTAAGGCGCAATTCATTTTTTAGAGAGGTTTTATTTGGGGGAGAAGGCAGTGCATCTTAAAATCAGAAATGCAGTATTCAAGGCACTTCCCACCTGGTCAAAGGTGGGAAATCAAACTGGGAATGAAATGCAAAGTAACGTGATTTTGACCTGGCAAAAATATTGGTTGGCGAAAGAGGTGCAGAACTGGAAAGGGACAGATTCTTGTCCATATGAAGCTGTGGCTTTTCCTCCAGTCCTGATCATTGTGGATTGGGTAGTCTATTGGGCCCATTGACGCCAAATGCCATGTCTGATTGGGTTGATGGGAGCTGCAGGCCAGACCTTGTATAGCATTGGGGAATATGTGGCCTGCAAGCTATAGAATCCCCTCAAAGCCCCACAGCTGCGCTGTTTCCTTTCTGTTGCTTTGTGACTAGTTTTTAATTTATGCCTTTTGAAAGAGGTTTACTTATTATTTCTAGGAGCTGCCCAGTGGTCCACAAACAGCAGAGAGTGAGGCGGCAACGCCAGAGGTGAAGCAAGATGACCCTAAAGAGGTGTGTAATACGCATTGCGGAAAATCCTTGAGCTTGGGTTTTAAACGCAAAAAGCCCTCTCACATTTTGGGTGGATTCTTCATCATCACGCATAAGCTATTGTATGGTGCAGCTTCCCAGTACGGATGCACAAAGAAATCTGTGAGAGATATTTTCCCCAAAACCGTGGCAGTATATCTGAAAGCATAAATTAGCTTCCAGTTCTGGGAGTTGTAGCTTGGCGAGACCCCAACTCTCTTAGACAAAGAAGGTTAAAGACATTGTGAAATCATGACTCCACGACACTGAGCCATGGCAGTTAAAGTGGTGTCAAACTGTATTAACTCTATAGTGTAGTTGAACATTTAAGCTCTGGAAAAAAAGCCAGCTCTATCTTCAAGATGGCATCTTTTGAAATATTTAAATATTTATTTATTTATTTTTAAATATAAATCTTTATTAGAAGTTTCCATATATATGATAAAATAGCATTGGGGAAAATAAAGAATAAAAAGAGAAAAATAGGGGTAAAAGTGAGGGGGCAGATAGAGGGAAGACAGGGATGGAGGAAAAGAAAAAGAAGAAATAAAATAAAATAAAAATAAAAAAAGAAAAAAAATTAATTAAAATAGGACTTCCAGGTCATCCGGTGGGGTTGGTCTTCTGCTCATACTTCTTTCTCCTTCTTCATCCAATCTTTTTCCTTTTGTGTGTGTGTATATCTAAATGTATGACCTCTTTTTTATTCGTTTTTCCTTTCTCCTTCTTATTTATGTAGTTCTCCACTTGTTGCCAATTTGTTTCTTTTCTTGGTTTTCCCTGTTGTTTAGACATTAAAAAGGTTAATCTGTCCATATTTTTTATTTCTAAAATTTTATTTAGCCAATCTGTTTTATTAGGAATTTCTTTTTGTCTCCAAAATCTCCCATATATAATTCTAGCTGCCGTTGTTAAATATGTTATTATCTTTTCTTCATTTGAACCTGGGGGGAAGTTTGAAATGTCTAATAGGTATATTTCAGGTGTTTTGTTAAACTTTTTATCCAAAATGATTTGTGTACTCTCATGGATTTTTGTCCAGAATTCTTTTGCTCTTTTACATGTCCACCAAATGTGGAAGTATGAACCCTCTTCCTCTCTACATTTCCAGCATTTTGAACTCATACTTTTGTTTATTAGTCCTAATCTTTTTGGTGTTATATGCCATCTGTAGAACATCTTCGTCCAGTTTTCCTTTAAGTCATATGAATATGTAAATTTTAATTTCCTACCCCAGCATGCCTCCCATTCTTCCAATTGTATCGATCTCCCAATATTTGTCGCCCATTTAATCATGCAATCTTTAATTATTTCAGTTTCCGTATCCCATTCCAGTAGTATTTTATATATTTTCGATATTGTTTTTCTTTCTGTATTAAAGATTCTATCCCATCTGTTATTATTTTCCATAAAACCCATAGTTTTGTCTTTTTTAAAGAGTTCCTTAAGTTGGCCATACTGTAGCCATGATATGTTTGGATACTTTATTTTTATCTCTTGTTGTGTTTTTAATATATGCTCTGAATCCTGTTTCTTTATTAGTTCCTCATATTTTGGCCAACTTGACCATCCCAATATTTATTTATTTACTACATTTATATCCCGCTCTTCTCACCCTAAAGGGGACTCAGAGCGGCTTACAAATCAAATGTACATGCAATATATTATTAGCATAGCACAATATAAGCATTAAATTACAATATTGTACTATATCATTATACGGTAATATTAATAATATTACCTTCTATATATATAAAAGAGTGATGAAATCCTGGCGACCGACAAAACAACAAAACTAAACACCGCACAACCTCAAAAATTGACAGCACAACCCCTCATTCATGCCTCTAGGTTGATACAACAAAAAGAAAAGAAAAATAAAGTCCTAATTAGAGGGAGAGGAATAATTGTTTTTATCCAATTGCTGCTAGTTAGAAGGCTAAGCTCTGCCTACTTGGTCTCCTAGCAACCCACTCAACCCAGGGGACAGGCAAAGTTAGGCCTCTTCCACACTGCCTATAAAATACAGACACCACCAGACAATGCCACAGCAACGCGTGGCCGGGCACAGCTAGTTTAATATATAATATATAATTAATATTACTATATTGTAGTATTATTAGTATTACATTATAATATTATTTTCAAATATGGCTTTCCTGTCATCCCTAGAGATTCTCTTTTCCAGGCTCTAACTCCCAGCTCCCCCAGAGGGATTCATAGTTTCCAGACCTTTGACCGTTTTGTCAGCCCCTCACTGGACACCTTCCAGATTGTGTCTACATTAAATTTTTACCCTTTCTCCCAAAATTGGGAAAGTCGAGAAGTGGGTTTGATCTCCTTCACCGTAGTCTTCTGTGTTGACTTGCAGTCTGTTAACATACCTTTTTCCCACTCAGATAATTGACACCATCATAGAAGAAAGCCAGAAAGTGAACCCGCTCGAGGACGACCCTTTGGCCGTACCTGGACAGGAGCCGACGGACCCATCTTCGCAGGCGAATCTGTGGATTTCCGGAGCCGACCTTCTCCAGAATATCCCCGAACTGTTGGTTGCCGAAGCCACATTGCCAGAGGACCGGGAAGCACCTTTGAGTGAAGCCCCCGTCGAGGACGAGACGGAGCCAGGGACAGCCTTGCCACCTCTTGTAAGTGATACACCGGAGTATGAAGAAGGCTCCGAGGTTCCAACAGAAATTTCAGGCGAGGCCCGTGGGCCAAAGGCGGATGGAGACGATGAGGCAGAAGGGCACCCAGTGGACATTTTGGCCTCAACAGAGCTCTCTCCCATCAAGGACCTCTCTGCTGGTGATGATTATGAGGAGGAGGAGGTACCGCCCAGCAAACCCCCGCGGCAACTGAGCATGGAGCCCGACATTGTGGCCAGCACGAAGAAGACCCTCCCAGCCAGGCCCCCTCCTCCAGCTGGCGGCCCACCCCCCAGGCCCCCGCCCCCCTCTCGGCCGGCCCCACCGCCCAGAAAGAAGAAAAGCGAGCTGGAGATCGAGACCCAGACGAGCCCCGGGCTGGAAGGCAAGTTGCTTTTCACCAGCATGTCCTATTATATTGTCACTTCTATAGAGTATTGGAAATAGCTGCACCCAATCTCTGGGCAGATATCCCTTTGGAAATAAATGGCAATCATAAACTTATTGAAAAAGAAAAAATAGTGTCATATCCGTTTGGCTAATGTGAATGTCCATGAAAATGTGGAGACCACCTTTTGAAAATCACTAGTCAAGAAAAGCATGATCTTATTAGAAGTCAACCCTTTGAACAAGTGATATTCATGAGCATTCATGTAATGAACCATGTCTTTGAACTGCCAAGAAGGCGGGGCCAGGAAGACATTTTCTACCATGTCTTCTGTATCAATTTAATGATATAATAATATATAATACAGTAGAGTCTTACTTATCCAAGCTAAACGGGCTGGTAGAAGCTTGGATAAGCTAATATCTTGGATTATAAGGACGGATTGAGGAAAAGCCTACTAAACATCAAATTAGGTTATGGTTTTACAAATTAAGCACCAAAACATCATGTTATACAACAAATTTGACAGAAAAAGTAGTTCAATACGCAGTAATGTTATGTTGTAATTACTGTATTTACGAATTTAGCACCAAAATATCACGATATATTGAAAACATTGACTACAAAAATGGCTTGGATTATCCAGAAGCTTGGATAAGCGAGGCTTGGATACGTGAGACTCTACTGTAATATTATACTATACTAATATTATAATGAGGAGCCCCGGTGGCGCAGTGTGTTAAAGCACTGAGCTGCTGAACTTGCAGATGGAAAGGTCCCAGGTTCAAATCCCAGGAGCGGAGTGAGCGTCCACTGTTGCTCCAGCTTCTGCCAACCTAGCAGTTCGAAACATGCCAATGTGAGTAGATCAATAGGTACCGCTCTGGCGGGAAGGTAACGGCACTCCATGCAGTCATGCTGGCCACATGACCTTGGAGGTGTCTACGGACAACGCCGGTTCTTCGGCTTAGAAATGGAGATGAGCACCAACCCCCAGAGTCAGACATGACTGGACTTAACGTCAGGGGAAACCTTTACATTTACCTTTTAATAGTATAATATATTGTATATACATGTAATATTAATAATAATATTATGATATAGTACAATGTAATAATAATTATAATTCACTATTATAATTGTATATTTATATTACATGCAATATTACTAATAATATTGCAATATAGTCATATAATATAATATATTGTATATATATATATACTTGTAAACCGCCCTGAATCCCCTTCGGGATGAGAAGGGTGGGATATAAATGTCGCTATTAAATAATAATAATAATAATTAATAATACATGCCACTACAAACATATATTTGGTTAGCAGGAGATGGTTGTTTCTTTGCAGTTGAAATTGCAGTTGCCCAAAAGATATACATGTTTAGACTCAGGACTCCCATTTTGCATTCTGTCTGCTTTATGTCTCAGTGGAGGCGGATACATGTTTGCATCACACCTCAGTGGGGGTGGATACATGTTGCTGTTAGGACTTCAGTAGAGAAGTATGACTTCCCAAAGAAAAGCTAAGTATTCCACTGCAAAACACGATTGATGTTAAGATGCCTCTTTATTACATTTCATTTCAACAGCAATAAAAAGACATAAGATACTCCTGCAATTCTAGGGCGCACCCCTTTTTTAGAAGTGTTTATGTAGGAAAAAAATACAGGATAAAAAATACTAGGTAAAGGTAAAGGTTTCCCCTGAAGTTAAGTCCAGTCGTGACCGACTCTGGGGGTTGGTGCTCCTCTCAATTTCTAGGCCAAAGAGCCGGCGTTGTCCATAGACACCTCCAAGGTCATGTGGCCAGGATGGCTGCATGGAACGCCGTTACCTTCCCGCCGGAGCGATACCTATTGATCTACTCACATTGGCATGTTTTCAAATTGCTATGTTGGCAGGAGCTGGGGCTAACAGCAGGCGCTCATTCCGCTCCCAGGATTTATAACACTATGTAACGAAATTTGAAACATTTCTGTTCCTGGTTTGAAACTGTTTAATTTTGCGATCCTTACTTTGAAAATAGTAGTTCTACTACAGAAACATTGTATTTTGTGGCTGCAACAAACTACAGTAGAGTCCCGCTTATCCAAGCTTCTGGATTATCCAAACCATTTTTGTAGTCAATGTTTTCAATATATTGTGATATTTTGGTGCTCAATTCATAAATACAGTCATTACAACATAACATTACTGCGTACTGAACTACTTTTTCTGTCAAATTTGTTGTAAAACGTGATGTTTTGGTGCTTAATTTGTAAAAATCATAACCTAATTTGATGTTTAATAGGCTTTTCCTTAATCCCTCCTTATTATCCAAGATATTCGCTTATCCAAGCTTTTGCCGGCCCGTTTATGTTGGATAAGTGAGACTCTACTGTAGTAGTTCTACTACAGAAACATTGTATTTTGTGGCTGCCACAAACTATATTGAATTGTTTGAGACTCAGTGAGGTACTCATTGAAAAACTAGAACACAAAGTGCTGCTAGATGTCCCTCCCACAGAGATAGACCCAATTAGGAAATGACATTAATAACCTAGGAACAAAAATATGTTACACAGTGCAATGGAAGAAATACTGTATGATGTAATTTCTTTTTTCCTCCCCAGTTTCGAGGGAGGCCTTTCCCGGGGGCCTCTTGAGCCCTCATGCCTCTGTGGACTCCATGGCCAAAGACTCGCAGCCTTCCTTGGACCTGGCCAGCGCCACAAGCGGAGACAAAATCGTCACTGCCCAGGTGAGGAAATGCCGGGGTTTCCCACGGAGGCCCCCAATGTCTTGTAAGGGCTCTTACATCTTGTAAGCCCAGAAAGTAAACAGGGAGGGGCTGACTTTAAAGATGCCTTCAGAGGAGGTTTGGCATTGCCTTTCTCTGGGGTTGAGAGAGTGGGACTTGCTCAAGGCCACCCGTTTCTGTGGTGGAAGAGGGATTTGAATTCTAGTTTCCTGGAATCTCCGGTGGCTCAGTGTGTTAAAGCACTGAGCTGCTGAACTTGCAGACCGAAAGGTCCCAGGTTCAAATCCCGGGAGCGGAGTGAGCGCCCGCTGTTAGCTCCAGCTTCTGCCAACCTAGCAGTTCGAAAACATGCAAATGTGAGTAGATCAATAGGTACCGCTCCGGCGGGGAGGTAACGGCGTTCCATGCCGTCATGCCGGCCACATGACCTTGGAGGTGTCTACGGACAATGCCGGCTCTTCGGCTTAGAAATGGAGATGAGCACCAACCCCCAGAGTTGGACTTAACGTCAGGGGAAACTTTTACCTTTAACTTCCTGGAGTCACACTCCATAGGATTTGAACCACTACATCTCCCTTGAGAAAGGTTTACCGCAGAGGTACTTCAGACTGTTGGGAGGGCGAACTGTAATAATTTGTTGTATTTGTTTGCCTTTGAGTCGTTTCAGGCTCAGGGCGACCCTAAGGGAAGCAGCCTTATAGAGTTTCCTTGTCCGGACTTACTCGAAGGGGGTTTGCCTTTGTCTTCCCTAAAGTCACCCAATGGGTTCAGACCCACAGTCTGAGGTTCAAATCACGCTTTATTGGAGTAGAGAGGATACTTCCGTTCCAGAGGGAGATAGAGGGAGGAATTGAAAGGAAAGGAGAGTTAAGGAGCAAGAAGTGGTGATGAAGAGTCTCTACTATACAGTGAAGGCTGGATAATTATGCTTATGTTTTTATTCTTCTGTATTGTTGTGTATTGGCATCGAATTCTGCCAATTTTGTAAGCCGCCCTGAGTCCCTTTGGGTGAGAAGGGCGGGATAGAAATGATGGAAATAAATAAATAAATGCCCTTGATGGGCCAGATTTGGACTGTGGGCCATAGTTTTGAGGATCCCAGTTTAGTATCACTTGGAGATTACTACTTTACCCCATTAAATATCAAACTGCTTTAAATGGGTTTAATATTCTAGTGCTTTTAGGTCAATAGAAGATTTGGTATGTTTCTCAAACTCGCCACAGGTCTGTCCTCTATTATATCATTGTCTAAATATTTACTTCTAATTCATTTTTATCCAGAAACTGATCTTTTTATCATATTTTGCAGTTTGAGACTCTTAATATTAACAAATATTTCTAAAAAGGTTTGACCTGCACACATGAAGTCTAAACCATTGGTATTACTGATCCTATTCAGTCATTTTACACCATTACAGGAAAATCTAACTACAGGACTTCTCTAGAGACCAAAAATTAAATAGATGTCAGCATTATCTACATATAGGTATCACAAAAAACAATTTTATTCAATTTTTGAATATATGCTCCTTTGTGTTTACTCAGCAGTCAACCCCACTGTGTTCCCTGCAGCCACTCATCTCTCGCAAATGGCTCTAGAGTTGCCTTTGTCTTTGCCTGGCGGTCGTATCTGCAAGGCTCCCCATTGCGTGTTTCGTGGGCCGTGACCCAGTTTTCAGCACCGGGTTGTTAATGAAATAGTAATGGTCCCCTTTCCTTGTTCTACGCTGAAGCAAGTGAATGTCTGTCATTGCAGGAGAATGGGAAGCCCGCGGATGGACAGACAGTCACCAGTGAAGTGGTTGGTCCTCAGAGGCCCAGGTCGAACTCCGGACGAGAGCTGACCGACGAGGTAGCCTTGCGGGGAATTGGAAGCTGTGGCTCTTGTTTCATCCTTGTCTGTATAACATCTTGGTGGGCCAGGTTTGGGGGAAGTGTGTGCTAGGCATCAAAAGCAGTGAAAGCTGCATTTCGCCAAGTCAGAACCTTGACGCTCTTCTACAGGCACAAACCTTTCTTATAAAGAAAGGCACTCCAGCCATGTGTGTGTTTATTTCATTTTCTCCTTTCTGGACCTTATTTGAATGTGTGTGGAATCATGAATTGGTATATAAATGATCATAATAACACTAAAAGCTATGACCCGCACACTATATGTAGCCTAGAAACCCTGATTGTGCCATCCCAGAGCCCCTTTCCAGTCTGAACTGAGTGATATTGATGATGGTGATGATGATAATAATAATAATACTAAATTCCTCTTAGGCCAGAAGTTGAAATAGTATTATTCATACGCTATACGTAGCCTCCGGACTCCTATTTTGATACCTCAAATCCCCTTCCAATCTGAACTGAGAGTGAAAATGGTCGTAATAGTATTAGAATAGTAGTAGTAGTAGTAGTAGTAGTATTAGTGGTAGTAGTAATCCCCTTAGATCAGAAATTGAAAAGCATGACACTCTATGTAGCCCCTAAACGCTGATTTTGCCACTCCAAAACCCCTTCCAGTCTGAACTGAGAGTGAGAAATTGTGATGATGGTGATGATGATGATGATGATAATAATAATAATAATAATAATAATAATAATAATAATAATAATAATAATAATAATAATAAATACATCACACAGTCCTAGACACTTGGAAAGTGTCCGACGTGTGATCCAATTCAACAGCCAGCAGAGTGTCTGCTGTGGACTCATCTTGTTGTGTTTCAAATAATAATAATAAATGTTATTTGTTACCCACCTCTCCTCATGGTTCGAGGTGGGGCACAACACAGTGAAATATATCACCATAAAATACATACAATCAAATGCATAGATTAAAACATTGTACAGTATTTAATTTGAAAGTAATGGGTCTTCTCTGGAAACATCACAATTGTCAATTGGTTGAGACTCGAGATATTCATTGAAAAACGAGAGCAAAATGTGCTGCAGGATGTCCCTCCTGCAGAAATAAACCTTTTCCATGTTTTTATGATAAAACCAATTAGAAAATGACATTTATAACTCAGAACAAAAACTGTGTTACATAGTGTTACAATGTGATAGACTGAAATGCAATATTTATTTATTTATTTGCGACATTTATATCCCACCCTTCTCATCCCGAAGGGGACTCAGGGCAGTTTACAAGTATATATACATACAACATATTATATTATACGACTATATTGCAATATTATTAGTAATATTGCATGTAATATAAATATACAATTATAATAGTGAATTATAATTATTATTACATCGTATTACATCATAATATTATTAATATTACATGTATATACAATATATTAGGAGCCCCGGTGGCGAAGTGTGTTAAAGCACTGAGCTGCTGAACTTACAGACCGAAAGGTGCCAGGTTCAAATACCAGGAGCGAAGTGAGCGCCTGCTGTTAGCTCCAGCTTCTGCCAACCTAGCAGGTCGAAAACATGCAAATGTGAGTAGATCCATAGGTACCGCTCCGGCGGGAAGGTAATGGCGCTCCATGCAGTCATGCCAGCCACATGACCTTGGAGATGTTTATGGACAACGCCGGCTCTTCGGCTTAGAAATGGAGATTAGGGGAAAACCTTTACCTTTACCCTAAAGATGACACTAGGTAGCAAAATCTGAAAATTGTTCTGTTCCTGGTTTGATAGTGTTTTTCTTGTTTAATTGTGCAGTACTTACTTTGCAAGTAATTGTTCTACTCTGGAAACATCACAATTGTGAATTGGTTGAGACTCGATGAGATATTCATTGAAAAACTAGAGCCAAATGTGCTGCAGAATATCCCTCCTGCAGAAATAATGTTTTTGCAGCTTGATAAACCTTTTCATGTTTTTAGAAAATGACATATAACTCATAATTAGAAAATGACATAATAACCCGGGAACAAAAACTGTGTTACATAGTGTTACTAGCTTTGCCCGGCCACGCGTTGCTGTGGCTTATGGGAATCCTTTGTTTGCCAGGTGGAATAGCAGTGAATAGCCTTGCAGTCTCAAAGCCTGGCCGTTTTCTGGAGTAGCTGGAGCTTTTTGTTGTATGAATGTAGAGGCGTGGATGAGGGGTTATGCTGCCAAGTTTAGTGTTTCTGGGATGCATAGTTTTGTTGTTTTGTCCTAGGCCGAAATTTCATTACCCTTTTATATATATACTAGCTGTGCCCGGCCACGCGTTGCTGTGGCGAAGTATGGTGGTATGGGCAATAAAGTATTGAGGAATTGGTGGTAGTTAAGGTAAGGGGTCCCCTGGGCTGAGTGGGTTGCTAGGAGACCAAGTGAGCGGAGCTTAGCTTTCTAACTGGCAGCAATTGGATAAAAACAATTATTCCTCTCCCTCTAATTAGGACTTTATTTTTCTTTTCTTTTTGTTGTATCAACCTAGAGGCAAGGATGAGGGGTTGTGCTGTCAATTTTTGAGGTTGTGGGGTGTTTACTTTTGTTGTTTTGTCCGCTGCCATGATGCCATCACTCTTTTATATTATATAGATATAGATATAGATATTGGAACTTTATTTTTCTTTTCTTTTTGTTGTATGAACGTAGAGGCATGGATGAGGGGTTGTGCTGCCAAGTTTAGTGTTTCTGGGATGTGTAGTTTTGTTGAAATTTCATTACTCTTTTATATATATAATGTGATAGACTGAAATGCAATACCATCATAAGAGCCATTTTCCACTTGCCTTTTTGCTCATGTCCCATTTGTCTTCTGTGCTGGAGGATCCTTCTTCCTCCAGATTCCAAACTACAAAGGCTGGCCATGGAGCGCTTGTATTTTCTTGTGTCTGATTGGTATCGGTTGTCTTCCTTGGTCCCAAAGGAAATCCTGGCCAGCGTCATGATCAAGAACCTCGACACGGGAGAGGAGATTCCGCTGAGTTTGGCCGAGGAGAAGCTACCCACTGGCATCAACCCCCTGACACTGCACATCATGAGACGGACGAAGGAATACGTCAGGTAGGAAAGAGATATGAGAGCTAGGTTTAGGTATTTGAAAGGCTGTCCTAAGGAAAAGGGATTGGGCTTCCTTTCTGCTGCCCTGGAGACTCTGACTCAATGGAAGCCAAGCCACAGTATTCCAGGTGAGGTCTGACCAAATTGCAGGAAAGACGATTTCGCCTAAACACAAGAAAGGACTTTCCTGACTGTAAACAGAGCTTTTCAGCAGGGGAACCTTCTGCCTGGGAGTCTGGTGGATTTTTTAAAACATTGTCAGTTTGGATGGCTGAATCCATGCATCGCATTGACTATGGGATTTGATGCCTTAAGAATAACTTAATGCTGTCTTGCTTTCCCACAGCAATGAAGGGGCGCAGTCCGACGACGAAGACAAGTTGCAGTCACAGCAGAGCGACACGGATGGAGGGCGCTTGAAACAAAAGACGTAAGAAAGCCTACTGCTCTTGTTTTGTGTGCTTCTTGAGGGGAAAGCATCCATAGATTCGGTGGCAGAGCATCCTTATTTCAATCCCTATGACTTCCAAGCAGGATTGAAAGGAAAGGTACTTCTCTGGAAACCAGGAGAGTTGCTCCTTGATAGCATTCAGAGCATTGACCTCTGAGTCCCTTGAGGAGATAGGGTGGTATATAAATAAAGTATTATTATTATTATTATTATTATTATTATTTTATTATGACACAGCAAACAAGACAGATATGCTGGATTTCGTATCACAAAATCACAAGTCGAACACTTCCCAAGTGTCTAGGACTGTGATGTATTTTCGGATGATGCGTGCAGATCCCAATAGGGTGGCTTTTTGCAGTTGGCAGATCGTGATTTTGACAATGTCTATTGTTTCCAAATGCCGGCTGAGATCTTTTGGCATGGCACCTAATGTGCTGTTATTATTATTATTATTATTATTATTATTATTATTATTATTATTATTATTATTATTATTTGAAACACAACAAGATGAGTCCACAGCAGACACTCTGCTGGCTGTTGTATTGGATCATACGTCGGACACTTCCCAAGTGTCTAGGACAGTGGGATGTATCAGCAAATAATGTGTGCAGATCTCAGTAAGGTGGCCTTCTGCACTTGGCAAGTGGGGATTTTGTCAGTGCCGATTGTGTTTAAGTGCAGGATTGTTTTCAGGTACTGGCCAAGGCCTTTAGGCACTGCACCCAGTGTGCTGATCACCACTGGGACCACCTTGACTGGCTTGTGCCAGAGTCTTTGCAATTCGATCTTTAAATCCTCATATTGTGTCAGCTTTTCCAGTTGTTTCTCTTCAATCCTGCTGTCCCCTGGGATTGCAACATCAACAATCCATACTTTGTTTTTTAACACGATTGTGAGGCCAGGAGTATTGTGCTCCAAAACTCTTGTCTGTCTGAATTCGGAAGTCCCAAAGTAGTTTGACATATTCATTTTCTGTAACTTTTTCAGGCTTGTGATGATGATGATGATGATGATGATGATGATGATTAGCAGGAATCTCCAGAGGGGCCAGTAGAATAGCTCTACTCCTCCCTTCTCCATCTTCTTTCGCTCTTTTCCTCTCTCCTCTGGCTGCCTGCTTTCTATTTTTCCAGGACAGCAGGATATAAATATTTCAGGAAAACATAAAAGCAGGAAGGGAGGGAAAAAAATAAAGGTTGTCTCTGAATTGCAGCTGTTTCCTCGCAAGCCATGTGCGCTGTCTCTCTCGCGCAGGCAGAATGGGAGCTGTCAGGTGTCTCTTGCTCTCTGTTCTCTTTCAAAGGAAAGCTTTTTCCGCTTCTTCTCTCCCTTCCAAAGGACCCAGCTGAAAAAGTTCCTTGGTAAATCAGTCAAGAGGGCGAGGCACCTGGCTGAAGAGTACGGCGAGCGGGCAGTCAACAAAGTGAAGAGCGTCCGGGATGAAGGTTCGGAAACAGGGACCTATATTTGGGGAGGAACGTCCAGTGTGGCCATAGCCCTCCACATTCATAAGATTGCCTTTATTTATTTATAGTATTTATATTCCACCCTTCTCACCCCGAAGGGGACTCAGGGCGGATCACATTGTATACATATAAGGCAAACATTCAAAGCCATATACACATAGAACAAAGATAGAGACAGACGCAGAGGCAATTTAACCTTCTCCTGAGGGGATGTTCGATTCCAGCCACAGGGGGAGCACCTGCTTCATCATCCACTGCGACGGCACTTCCTCATTCCAATGGTGCCTGGATGATTTTTTTTTATGGAGTCGTAAATTAGTTAAATTAGCCTCCCCACTTTATAGTGGTACCTTGATTTCCTACTTGATAGATGCAACTATCTTTTGGGTTGTTAGGTCAGCAACAAGCAGGGGCTATTTTTATTTTTAATTGTCGTGCGCTCACCCACCACGGGCTGGCCTCGAACTCATGACCTCTTGGTCAGAGTGATTTATTGCAGCTGGCTGCTCACCAGCCTGTGCCACAGCCTGGCCCCTTTGCCTGATTGGATCATTCTGTCTAGAAATCTCTGGGTTCTGTGGTGCAATTCTGTGGTCAGACCTTTTCTCGGTTAGACCTAGAAATTCCTACAAAAAAGCATAAATTTTTACTCATTTTTGTTCCCACTTTCATAGCGGTCCTGTGCCTCTTGCCACAGTCACTGCGGAGGGTTCACTGTGTATCCCTTGGGAGTGTTTTTTGTTTCCTTGATTATTAACTTTCACAAATAATATAGTTAAATCAATAAACATCAAGGGAAATAATAAGAGCAGAAAGAAAAGAAATGTATACAGTCAACACCTTATATCCACTGATTCTGCAAAGGGGCTTTCCTGGTATCAAGGGCAGACAAACACAAAATAAGTCAAAACCATGTTTATTTATAAGGAAAACTAAAGTCTCCAGTCTTGCAAAGGTCTGGCCAAAAATAACAAGAATTGTAGCACACAGAGTAACAACGTACACAAGCCAAGGCCAAGAGTCCCGTTAATGTAAATAAGCCAAGTATATCAGGAGCAAAGACAAAAACTTAGCCAAAGTTACAGTCCAATAGTCACTTATCAGAGTTCTTTGAATAACATTCATGAATTCAAACTGAAGTCAGAGTTCCAGTCAAGCCAGATAGTCAGGAAATGCACTGTAAAGTCCTCAAGTCCATAAATCTGAGCCAGGAAGTTAGTCCAGAATTTAGCGCCAAAAATCCAGGATGCAACTGGGCCCAGAACAGAATTACGGGAACAGGGTCACGGTCCTGAATTCCAGACTAGGGGCAGCAGAGCCAAGATCCAGGACAAGAGGTCCAAAATACAGCATTATCTGCTACCAAAGAGCTATATCTTCCAGACCCGTTTTTAGCCAGTTTCTCAACTGCTGTTCATTTCATCCAGCCTTCCCAGATCATCCCTGAAGCATGTGATGCTTTCCTTAAATCATTATTTTCATCTTCTTCAATGTAAATGTGCTTAGGCAAAGGTAAAGGTTTCCCCTGAGGTTAAAGTCCAGTCGTGTCCGACTCTGGGGGTTGGTGCTCATCTCCATTTCTAAGCCAAAGAGCCGGCGTTGTCCATAGACACCTCCAAGGTCATCTGGCTGGCATGGATAAATGTGCTTATGTATCCTTTTAATAATAATAGAGTGAAATAATAAATGTAATAATAAATAGAGTAAAATAATAAATGTAATAATAATAATAGAGTAAAATAATAAATGTAAGAATACCAGTAATAATAGAGAAAAATAAATATACCATATATACTTGAGTATAAGCCAACCTGAATATAAGCCCACCAGGACCCTCACCCAAATATAAGCTGAGGTTTTTTTTTCAGTCCTAAAAACGGGCTGAAAAACTAGGCTTATACTCGAGTATATACAGTATATATTGTTTGAAACGCTTATGGGGGTTGGTTTAACCTCCAGTTTGATAGTAAAACTGAATTACCATGTCGCGAAAGGAGACGTTTCTCAAAAGCATGTCACCAACATGAAAAGTTAGGAAAGCTCTGCTTTAGGCTGTTGTCAGAGCAGTCGTGCCCATGGCACAGTGGTGGCATACAGGTGCCGCAAGCATCCCAAAAGCACTCTATAAAAGCACACCATTTATTTATTCATTGCCAATAGGTATCATGGCCTTTAGAGCCAATGTCGGGGGTGTCTTAGCTGCAGGTTGTGCTTCCAAGGCTCCAGAGAGTTTTGCTGCAGGTATGTGAAGAATCGACTCTGACCGTGGATCTGTTTCCACTTTTCCATTTGTTCAGTTTTCCACACCGACCAGGACGACCCCTCCTCGAGTGACGACGAAGGCATGCCCTACACACGACCGGTGAAATTCAAGGCAGCGCATGGCTTCAAGGGGCCCTACGACTTCGAGCAAATCAAAGTTGTCCAGGACCTCAGTGGGGAGCACATGGTTAGTGCCGCTTTCAAATATAATAATATACTGAGAATGTTTTCTGGAGCCATTATGGTGTGATTACTTGAGTGTTGAACTCTTATTGTTGATACAGGAAGTGTCATTTTTTTTTATATGAACCACCTTTCTTTCTGGGATGTCCCTGCTTTGTTTATAATGATATAATATAATTTATTATGATTATTATTAATAATAAAATAATATGTTTATGATGTTATTATAATGATTACCGTATATACTCGAGTATAAGATGACCCGAATATAAGCCGAGGCACCTAAATTTATCACAAAAAAACTGGGATAACTTATTGACTCGAATATAAGCCGAGGGTGGGAAATGCAACAGCTACGGGTAAATTTCAAAATAAAAATAGATACCAATAAAATTTCATTAATCGAGGCATCAGTAGGTTAAATATTTTTGAATTTTTACCGTATTTCAAAGAAAAACAATAAACTAGCTCTATAAGTGGAAAAGTAGGGGCAACAAAAACAATATGGTATCAACAATAAAATAATAATAATAATAATAATAATAATTATAATAATAATAATAATAAAAAACTTCATTTGGATCCCACCCTATCTCCTCAAGGGGACTCAGACTGGCTTCCAACATAGTAACGGGCAAACATTCAATGCTTATATAAACAATGAAGAGCTAGATATAGATCTATAATTATAGATACTAATTTCACATATGCATTTCCCCCTGAAACGTTTGCAGATCCCCTCTGTGTGTGTGTGCATTTCCCCTACAATATTTGCAAGCCACATATATATATATATATATATATATATATATATATATATATATATATATTCTCATATCTATCTAGACATGTCTATATATATTTGTGTGTTCATTTCCCCCTGTAATATTTGCAAGCCCTATATATAGGTAGGTAAGAATATATTCATATCTATCCAGACATCCCTCTTTATATAGATATTTGCAGAGACTTGCAAACATATGAGGGTAAATTCATATATAAAAATAATGTATATGTATGGCTACAGATACACAGGTACATGGATCTATATGTATAAAGGATTTGCAAAGACCTGCAAACATATGAGAGGAAATTCATGTATAAAATTAATGTATATAGATAGATACACATATAAAGGTACATAGAGATGGCAAAAGCTTGCAAGGGGTTAATGCCTATATATCTGTAGGAGAGTAACAAATATTTCAGGGGAAAATGCTTTCATAAGATTAATGAATATATATTTTTCTTTTTCCTGACCTGCAAGGGTATCTTTGTCTTTTCAAAACATTCCCTTGATTAAGAGTGAGGGAAGCTTTGCAAAAGAAAGGTTGGCAGAACCACTGATAAGGGAGGAGAAGAGAGAAATAGATCACATATTGCAAGCAATAGCCTGCAGGTTCCGTTGCCAGCCTTGACCCGATTATAAGCCGGGGGAGGATTTTTCAGCTCATAAATAAAGGCTGAAAAACTCAGCTTATCTTCAAGTATATACGGTATATAGTAATGTAATATATTTACAGGGTGCTGTGTGGACCATGAAGTTCTCTCATTGCGGCCGGCTGTTGGCCTCAGCGGGGCAGGACAACGTGGTGCGGATCTGGGTGCTGAAGAACGCTTTCGACTACTTCAACAACATGCGGATGAAGTACAACACGGAAGGTACCTCTGCTAGCCCTACTTGGGCACACTAGAAGGAGCCTTTCTTCCTGAAGAACTTCTTTTTATGTTGCTTTTCCCATTTGTAATCTTTCAGGTCGGGTGTCCCCCTCCCCGTCCCAAGAGAGTCTGAATTCCTCCAAGTCGGACAATGATATGGGGGTGAGTTGGATCCCACAAACCTACAGAACATGTCTTTTTCATAACTTGAAGACTGCCTGTATTCATATACTGAGCCCTCTTGGGTCCCATCTTGGAATAAAGCTGGGATTTAAATTAAATTAGTGAATGAGAAATGGGCTTGGAAGCAACAATCTGGAGACAGAAATAAATTAATCTTCCTCTTGGCCCATGGGTCATGAACGCAACTCCCTTAGCATTTAAATGCAAGAAGTAATTAAATGCTCTCTGCATACTTTTCCAAGAAAGGGGACAATTACTTTTTCACTATCTTATTTAAATATTTAATAATTGGGCCAGCAAGAACGTGCAGTGAAAGTCATCTTTTTTTTAAATAAGACACAAGTCTTGTTATCGGTGCAACTCTGGTTTTGCAGCTCCATTTTTATTTTCGTCAAAGCTGTTTGTTTCTCGGTTAAAATTCAGGACTATAAACTTAGATTCAGATGGGAAATCTCCCCATCGGCTCTGAGCTATGCTCAAAACTGTCCAGGGATACTAGTATGATATTTCAGTGCATGAGATCAAAAAGGTTAACTTATTTATTTGGATGGCATTTTGCTTCTCCTGGCTGGATTCGGGAGCAAAATATTATTTGCCAAAGGAGATAATGCGTTTACAAATCATATAAGTTAGTTTATCACCACCCAATTCTGTTCTTTGTGGATTTCAAAGGACATTCGTTTCCTGCCCCATCTCATCATTTTCGTATGTATTTCTTCTCAGGTGTGCAGCGGGACAGATGAGGACCCTGACGACAAAAACACACCGTTTCGCCAGCGGCCCTTTTGCAAATACAAAGGGCACACGGCAGACCTCCTGGATTTGTCCTGGTCGAAAGTGAGTTGTTGTTGTGCTTTCATATCATGTCTGGCTTAAGGTAAAGGTTTTCCCCTGACAGCACGACTCTGAGAGTTGGTGTTCATCTCCATTTCCAAGCAGAAGAGCCGGTGTTGTCCGTAGACACCTCCAAGGTCATGTGGCCTGCATGACTGCATGGAGCGCCATTGCCTTCCCACCGGAGTAGTACATATTGATCTACTCACATTTGCATGTTTCGAACTGCTAGGTTGGCAGAACCACTGACAAAAAAAAGTTTTTGCAATTTTATAAACGTTTTCCATGATTTTATGATAGAATCGGTTAGGAAATGGCATTTATAAACCAGGAACAAAAATTGTGTTACATAGTGTAATCTGTGCCGTTTCTTTCCCCTCCAGAACTATTTCTTGCTCTCCTCTTCCATGGACAAGACGGTCAGGCTCTGGCACATCTCCCGGAGGGAGTGCCTCTGCTGCTTCCAGCACATCGACTTTGTCACCGCCATCGCATTCCATCCCAGGGTAAATAAGGAAGACGCTCCCTCCTTCTCTATATGTGGGATCGACCTGGTTTTTGACCTACTTTTCACTATTAAATATGGATAGAATGGGAGACACGTTCAAGGAAAGGGGAATTGTGACGATGGTGCAAATGGTACTAACAGCTGAATATGCACTTTCGGTGAATGAACAGCCAAACCCTTGGATCTTGGTCTTTTGCGGACCTCAGAGTACAGAAAAACTGGTTTTTACTTCTGTATATACTCGAGTATAAGCTGACCCGAATATAAGCCAAGACACCTAATATTACCACAAAAAAACTGGGAAAACATTGATTCCAGTATAAGCCGAGATACCAATAAAATTACATTAATTGAGGCATCAGTAGTTTACATGTTTTTGAATCTTTACATCAAACTGTAATTTAAGATATGACTGTTCAACTCTGATTAAATCATTATTTTCATCTTCTTCGATGTAAATATGCTTATGTATCCTTTTAATAATAATAGAGTGAAATAATAAATGTTGTAATAATAATAATAAATGCAGTAAAATAATAAATGTAATAATAAATAGAGTAAAAAAATAAATGTATTATTAATAATAATAAAAATAGAGTAAAATAAATGTAAAAGTAACAACAATAATAGAGTAAAATAATAAATGTAGTAATAATAATTAATAGAGTAAAATAATAAATGTAACAATACCAATAATAGAGAAAAATAATAAATGTAGTAATAATAATTAATAGAGTAAAAGAATAAATGTAACAATACCAATAATAATAGAGAAAAATAATAAATATACCATATATACTTGAGTATAAGCCGACCTGAATATAAGCCCACCAGGACCCTCACCCGAGTATAAGCCGAGGAGGGGTTTTTTCAGTCCTAAAAAAGGGCTGAAAAACTAGGCTTATACTCGAGTATATACAGTATATTTTATTGGCTTTAATTATGTATTTTTAATTTAATACGCCTATGTTTAATTTTATTTTAGTGTTAGTAGGATTTAATTTGTCCATTGTACAGATTACGCTATGTAACATTATTTTTGTTCATCTATACACATAATAAAAGTGAAAATATGTATGTATATTTGTGACTGGGGTGTCCACTTACACAGATAAGTTCCCACTTCTACAAGTAGCTATAGCCCCCACTACTCAGGAGACACCAATGGCCCTCTTCCAATGACATTCCAGGTTATAGCGAGCGCCGTAAACTCCAAGAGCCCTGCCCATGTCCTCCACAAATATCATCCTGCCCACCACCCAAGTGAAGGCTTTCAGACGGGGACCATTTCATCTTAGATTTTCTGTTTTTCCTCCACCACAGACATCCCAGTGTTTCTGACTCTCTCCATTGGTATGGAATTTGCATGACCCCGCCCACTGCCTCTCCCTTAACCCCATCCCACCCTTTCCTATGGCACACAACAAACAGAGGAACTGATCAGCAACTGAACATACTAGAGAGGTTTGGGGAGAATTCACTATGATTTATAGGAGTTGTAGGAACAGGGATGTATAGTTCATCTAAACTCAACCAACAATGGACCTGGAACTTGGCACACAGAACCCTCATGACCAACAAAAAATACTGGAGGTCTTTGAAGGGATTCATAGGAGTTGTAGTTCACCTACATCCAAAATGTACTATGAACCCAAACAATGATGGATCTGGACCAAACTTTACATGCATACCCAATATGCCCAAATTTGAATACTGGTGGGTTTTGAGGGGAATTGGCCTGGACATTTGGGAGTAGTAGGTACTGGGATGTATAGTTTACCTGGAATCAGTGAGCACCCTGAACTCCACCAAAGATGGAATGGGCCCAAACTTGGCACACAAAGCTGCCATGATCAGCAAAATATACTGGTGGTCTCTGGGAAAAATTCACCTTGATTTAATGGAGTTGTGGTTCATCTACATCCAGAGAGCACTGTGAAGCCAAACAGCAATTATCTGGACCAAACTTGGCACACATGCCTGATATGCTGAAATTTGATTGCTGGAGGGGTTTGTTGGGAACTGACCTTCCTTTCTGGGAGTTGTAGTTCACCCAAAACCAGGGAAACTAACCTCCACCGATGATGGACCTGGACCAGGCTTGGCACACAGAACCCTCAACCTACTGGAGAGGTTTGAGCGGACTGACTTACCACAGTGGAAGTTGTAGTTTACCCTACAGCCAGAGAGCACACTGAACCCCACCCATGATGCATCCAGAGCAGAGTTCCTCAACATAACAAACTAAGTACTGATGGAGTTTCTTGGGGTTAACCTGGCGTGATGTGAGTTGTAGTCCACCCATAACCTTATGCATTTTATACAATTAAAATTGTCTTTTTCAAATAACCTGGGCAATGCTACCCAAGCTAGTGAGTTATAAATACCATTTCCTAGAACATTTGCAACCCAGGAACAAAAATCATGTTACATAGTGTAATTTGAAATCACATAAATCTGTAGAAGACTTCAAAGGGTTGCTGTCAATTCCCTTATTTTGTTGTGTTTATTTTATGGTGGGTTTTCTTTTAGGATGACAGGTATTTTCTCAGCGGCTCGCTGGACGGTAAGCTCCGGCTCTGGAACATTCCGGACAAAAAGGTGGCGCTCTGGAACGAGGTGGACGGCCAGACCAAGCTGATCACAGCCGCCAACTTTTGCCAGAATGGAAAATACGCAGTGATTGGGACTTACGACGGCCGGTGCATCTTCTATGACACGGAGGTGAGTCTTCGCTTCATTGGGTTGACTTCAGCCATTTCATTTAAGGAAATACACCTCATCCAATGAACCTTCCCCAATCCCCACTTTCTTGGCTCTTGGAGTTTCTGTGCTTTTTTCAAAATCCTTTCTCCAATAGTTTGGAGCTGGGGTCCCTAAACTAAGGCCCGGGGGCCGGATGCAGCCCATTGAAGCCATTTATCCGGCCCCCACGGCACAAGGGCAGAAGGGAGTTGGGCTAAATGACCAAGAGGTTCTCTTCTTCTCTTAAAACCCTTATTATTATTATTATTATTATTATTATTATTATTATTATTATTATTATTATTATTAGAAACACAACAAGATGAGTCCACAGCAGACACTGTGCTGGCTGTTATATTGGATCATATGTTGGACACTTCCCAAGTGTCTAGGACTGTGTGATGTATCGGCAAATAATGCGTGCAGATCCCAGTAAGGTGGCCTTCTGCAGCTGGCAGGTGGTAATTTTGTTAGCACTGATTGTGTTTAAGTGCAGGCCAAGGTCTTTAGGCACTGCACCCAGTGTGCTGATCACCACTGGGACCACCTTGACTGGCTTGTGCCAGAGTCTTTGTAATTCGATCTTTAAATCCTCATATCGTGTCAGCTTTTCCAGTTGTTTCTTCTCAATCCTTTTGTCACCTGGAATTGCAACATCGACAATCCATACTTTGTTTTTTATCACAATTGTGAGGTCAGGAGTATTGTGTTCCAATACCCTGTATTATTATTATTATTATTATTATTATTATTATTATTATTATTATTATTATTATTATCAACAACATTGAGGCTGGGTGGACATCTGTCAGGGATGCTTTGCTTGTGCTTTTGGTGCAGAGAGGCAGAAGAGGGTTGGACTCAATGGCCCAAAGGGTCTCTGCCAACCCTCTTTTTTATTTTTGTTGTTGTTGTTGTTGTTGTTGTTGTTGTTGTTGTTGCTGTTGTTGTTGTTATTATTATTATTATTATTATTATTGCTCAGTGGCCAAATATAGTCTGGCCCTCCAACGGTCCAAAGGATTGTGAACTGGCCCCCTGTTTAAAAAGTTTGGGGACCCCTGGTTTGGAGTGATTTTCCGACAGAATAACACTATGTAACACAGTGTTGGTTCCTGGATTATAAATGTCATTTCCTAATTGGTTCTATGATAAAACATGGGAAAAATTTATTAAACTTCAAAAACTTTGTTTTTGCGGGAGGGACATCCTACAGCACATTTTTTTCAATGAATATCTCATTATTGAGTCTCAACCAATTCAACCTAGTTTCTGGCAGCCACAAATACCACCAAGTTTCTGGAGTAGAACAACCACTTTCAAAGTAAGGATTGCACAATTAAACAGGAAATAACATTTTCAAACCTGTCGCACCTCAGGTTAGCTTCACCTTGCTAGAGACACCAGGCTGCACACAGAACGTAGTCTGTTGTAGTTTATTAGAAAGTAAGGAAAAGATAGATCATAAAAGAAAAAAGTTCGGTTCCAGTAAATAGTTACAAAAACAAGGCTGAAAGAAACAAATCCATGGAAACATTAGGAATGAAACAAAGTCCTTAAAACGAAGCCAAAGCCTCAGAAACGTGGATACATCCAGACTCCAAAGTAACACAGGAAAGCAGACTTGGTTCTTGATTCAAGCAAGGAAATTTCTTTGACGAATTTCTCTCTCTCAACAGACTGTTTTAATAGCATAACATAAAGGCGTTTCTTTGCCCTTTGAAATCCCTTTTACTTGCTATTCGGAGACTTCTACGCAATCCCCGAAATTCCAGACTACTAGCCCGATCTAAAGACATGACATGGCCTCATTGCTTTCGCTTTCAAGGCCACAGGACTTGTTAGCGTTATCAAACAGAGGCTGGGAGCTGCTCTCCCTTTCTGCTTCTTGCACCTGAAAACCATCGTCATTAACAACCACATTCTTTCCCGTGGGAAAGCCTCCCTGCTCCTCATCTCCCACAGCAGGAACACTCTGCACCTGAATCCCATAATTCCCATCAGAGTCATCTTGAAACTCATCCTGAACCTGAATCCCATCATCCCACCATACACAAATATGGGTTTTCACTTTTATTATGGATAGAGATATAGATAGATATAGATAACAGAAAGGCTTTCAGTAGACATGTTGTGTTCCCATATGTTTTGTTATTACAGTTGATGTCTGGATACGTGTCTCTTATAAAACTGAATGACTGTGTCATGAAATGATGTATGCCTAATAAATGTGGTCGCTAACATGAAATGTTTCAAACGCTCTTCCCTAAATCTTGCCTATGTTTATTTTGGTGGAAATTTGGCTTAAATGGCTCCTATTACCCCTCAATATTACTTCTGTTTATCCTAGATGTACCGGTGTGGCCCATTGGGTATCAATATTATCCTCTATGCCAGTGGTTTTTAACCTGTGGGTCCTCAGATGTTTTGGCCTTCAACTCCCAGAAATCCTAACAGCTGGTAATCTAATTGGGATTTCTGGGAATTGTAAGCCAAAATACCTGGGGACCCATAGGTTGAAAACCACTGCTCTGTGCTCCATATTATTGTGCAGCCATGACATTGAAGACGCATCCATCTTTAGTTGAATTAAGGAGAAAGTTCCAATTAAACTAGACCAGAGCTTTCCAAACATGTCACGGTAGTGACATATGCATCATTTCGTAACACAGTAATTCAGTTTTCCTCTCAAACAAGGGCTGTGGCGCAGGCTGTTGAGCAACCAGCTGCAGCCAGCTGCAATGAATCCCTCTGAACAGGAGGTCATGAGTTCGAGGCCAGCTCGGAGCCCCGTGTTTGTCTTGTCTTTGTTCTATGTTAAGGCATTGAATTTTTGCCTTATATGTGTAATGTGATCCTCCCTGAGTCCCCTTCGGGGTGAGAAAGAAGGGCAGAATATAAATACTGTAAATAAATAAATACATACATACATACATAAATGGCAATAATGAAATGTATTGTTACGATTACAACTCAACATATCTCAGGAAAAGTTTTTTATGTTTTTTGAAAATGTATGATTTATTGATTATTTCACATAGACTCAGAGGTTTCTTCTTATGTTCACATGACACACCGACACACCAATGTGTCACGACACGCAGTTTGGAAAGCTCTGTAATGACTCATCTCCAACATCTACAACTACAGTAGAGTCTCACTTATCCAACACTCGCTTATCCAACGTTCTGGATTATCCAACGCATTTTTGGAGTCAATGTTTTCAATATATCGTGATATTTTGGTGCGAAATTCGTAAATACAGTAATTATTACATAGCATTACTGCATATTGAACTACTTTTTCTGCCAGATTTGTTGTATAACATGATGTTTTGGTGCTTAATTTGTAAAATCATAACCTAATTTGATGATTAATAGGCTTCTCCTTAATCTCTCCTTATTATCCAACATATTCGCTCATCCAACGTTCTGCTGGCCCGTTTATGTTGGATAAGTGAGACTCTACTGTACCTCTATCCCTTGAAAACTCCTCAGCATCCCATCCCAAGCTCCAATGGCCAGGTGAACCATTGTGCACCAATGCAATGACTTCTTCTGTTTACCTGCCTTTTTTAGCATTTGAAGTACCACACGCAGATCCACGTCCGGTCGACCAGAGGACGGAACCGGGTCGGGAGGAAGATCACAGGCATCGAGCCCTTGCCGGGGGAGAACAAGGTAGGCCTCCATGTTGGTGCTATCCAATATGTAGCTTTGATAGAAGTGTTCAAGTGAATATAGATTTGATGCCAACAGGAGTATTATGCAACAACAAGATTAACATGAAAGAACAAGAATTGTTTACAAGCATGATTTTAGCATCTCAGGCAGTGATAGCATGAGGTTGGAAAGAGGGAGGAGGAGAATAAACTACGGAAAAATGGAATAATTACCTTTACGATCGGGTTCAATCTGACATTATAGCATGTTTAACGGGTTGATACGCAGGAGGGTAAAATAACAGAAAATAAAGATAAATTGGGTTGCTGTGAGTTTTTCGGGCTGTATGACCATGTTCCAGGAGCATTCTCTCCTAACATTTCGCCCACATCTATATCAGGCATCCTCAGAGACTTTGAGGTCTGTTGGAAACTAGGCAAGTGGGGTTTATATAAAAAGATAAAGGTTTTCCCCTGACGTTAAGTCCAGTCGTGACTGACTCTGTGGGTTGGCGCTCATCTCCATTTCTAAGCTAAAGAGCCGACGTTGTCCATAGACACCTCCAAGGTCATGTGGCCGGCATGACTGCATGGCGCGCCGCTATCTTCCCGCCGGAGCGGTACCTATTGATCTACTCACATTGGCATGTTTTCGAACTGCTAGGGTGGCAGGAGTTGGGGCTAACAGCGGGCGCTCATTTCGCTTCTAGGATTTGAACCTGGGACCTTTTGTTCCGCAAGTTCAGCAGCTCAGCACTTTAACACACTGTGCCACCAGGGGTTTATATATCTGTGGGATAATGTTCAGGATGGGAGAAAGAACTCTTGTCTGTTTAAAGCAAACGTGAATGTTGCAGTTGGCCAGCTTGATTAGTATTGAATAGCCTTGCAGCTTCAAAGCCTGGCTGCTTCCTGCCTGGGGGAATCCTTTGTTGAGAAGTGTTAGCTGGCCCTGATTGTTTCCTGTCTGGAAAGGAGGAAACCATGAAAATGAACAAAATCTGCCTACCAGTATTAAAAACTCTAAAATCTGGACAGTAAATTAAGAAAAACACCCAGAAAACAGGGCAATTCCAGACAGGAAACAATCAGGGCCAGCTAACAAAGGATTCCCTCAGGCAGGAAGCAGCCAGATTTTGAAGCTGCAAGGCTATTCAATGCTAATCAAGCTGGCCAATTGCAGCATTCACACTTTTTTGGGAGGTGTCAGCTAGCCCTGATTGTTTCCTGTCTGGAATTCCTCTGTTTTCAGAGTGTTGATCTTTATTTACTGTCCTGATTTTATTTTATTTTTTAAATACTGGTAGCCAGATTTTGTTCATTTTCATGGTTTCCTCCTTTCTGTTGAAATTGTCCACATGCTTATGAATTTCAATGGCTTCTCTGTGTCGTCTGGCATGCTGGTTGTTAGAATGATCCAGAATTTCTGTGTTTTCAAATAATATGCTGTATCCATGTTGGTTCATCAAGGGCTCTGCAGACTAACTCAACCAGAGAAGTCAGCCATAGCAGAGCACTTGATGAACCAACCTGGATACAGTATATTATTTCAGGATATTTTCCATATTCATCCCAACTTCTAACACAGACAGCAGACTGGATGACTCACATGCAGCTCTGGAAACTGCCCAGAGATGGAAAGGCAGGTGTGTTGTGTCTTTCATCTTGCGTTCTGGGCTGATGGGAATGGGTTTGACTCCTCTTTTCCAGATCCTGGTGACCTCAAACGACTCCCGGATCCGGCTCTACGACTTGCGGGACCTGTCTCTGTCCATGAAGTACAAGGGCTACGTCAACAGCAGCAGCCAGATCAAAGCCAGCTTCAGGTAAAGGACGAAAGCGGGGCCTCTGCCAGAAAAAGAGGTCAGCGTTTAAACTACTAAGCTTTCCAAACATTAGTGTGTCACCTGCAGCCCACAGGTGTGGTTGCCTGGTAGAAAGACGCAGTCAACCTACAACTCCAAAATGTCCAGGCCAATTTCCCTCAAAACCCACCAGTATTCAAATTTGGGCGTATCGGGTATGCGTGCCAAGTTCGGTCCAGATCCATCATTATTTGGGTTCATAGTGCACACTGGATATAGGTGAACTACAATTCCTATAAATCACTCCAAAGACCTCCAGTACTTTTGCTTGGTCTTGGGGGTTCTGTGTGCCAAGTTAGTTCCAGGTCCATCACTGGTGGAGTTCAAAGTGCTCTTAGATTGCAGGTAAACTATACATCCCAGTATCTACAACTTTATAAATCACTAGCTCTGCCCGGCCACGCATTGCTGTGGCGAAGTCTAGTGGTATGGGAAATGAAGTATTGAGTAATCGGTGGTAGTTAAGGTAAAGGGTAAAGGTTTTACCTTACATTAAGTCCATTATTAATGGGTTATATAGCTGTGTGGAAGGGCCTTGAGTCTACACTGCCATATAATCCAGTTAAAAAATGATAATCTGTATTTTATAGGCAGTGTGGAAGAGGCCTAAGTGAGGCCTAACTCTGCCTGTCCCCTGGGCTGAGTGGGTTGCTAGGGGACCAAGTGGGTGGAGCTTAACCTTCTCACTGGCAGAAATTGGATAAAAACAATTATTCCTCTCCCTCTAATTACGACTTTATTTTTCTTTTCTTTTTGTTGTATGAACGTAGAGGCATGGACGAGGGGTTGTGCTGCCAAGTTTAGTGTTTCTGGAATGTGTAGTTTTGTTGTTTTGTCCTAGGCCGAAATTTCATTACCCTTTTATATATATATAGATAGTGAATTCTCCCCAAACCTCTCCAGTATATTGTTGATTTTTGCTCTGTGTGCTGTGTGCCATAGATAAGAATAGGAAAGGGTTATGGGAGAAGAATGGGCAGGGTCATGCAAATTCCACACCAATGGAGATAGTAATAAATACTGGGATGTCTGTGGTGGAGGAAAAACAGAAAATCTAGAATGAAATTGTTCCCGACTAAAAGCCTTCACTTGGGTGGTGGGCAGGATGGTGTTTGTGGAGGACGTTGGGAGGGCTCTTAGACGTGTTCATGGCGCTCACTGTAACATGTAATGTCATTGGAAGGAGGGATATTGATGTCTCCTGAGTAGTGGGAACTATAGCTGTTTGTGGAAGTGGCAGCTTGTCTGTGTAAGTAGACACCCCAGCCACACACACACATACATAATTTAACTTTTATTATGTGTTTATGTGGATAAAAGTAAAGGTTTCCCCTAACATTAAGTCCAGTTGTGACTGACTCTGGGGGTTGGTGCTCATTTCCATTTCTAGGCCGAAGAGCCGGCGTTGTCCATAGACATCTCCAAGGTCATGTGGCCGGCATGACTGCATGGAGCGCCGTTACTTTCCCGCCGGAGCAGTACCTATTGATCTACTCACATTGGCATGTTTTCGAACTGACAGGTTGGCAGGAGCTGGGGCTAACAGCGGGCACTCATTCCGCTCCCGGGATTTGAACCTAGGACCTTTTGGTCCACAAGTTCAGCAGCTCAGTGCTTTAACACGCTGTACCACCAGTGGCCCCAGTGTGGATATATGTATATATTATATTGTTTTATATATGCATTGCATGACACTCTTCTAAGGGGTTTGCAAGGAAAACTGAATGACTGTTTTGTGGTAGGAGGAATGTCTCAAAAGCATGTCCTTGACATGAAAAGTTTGGAAAGCTCTGTTCTAAGCCATAAGAAGAGGCAAGGACAACGAGCGGAAACCTGTGGATGATGGGTTCTTGTCTTCCTTCTCTCTTCCTCCAGCCATGACTTCACTTACATTGTCAGCGGCTCCGAGGACAAATACGTTTACATCTGGAGCACTTACCACGACCTGAGCAAATTCACCTCCGTCCGGAGGGACCGCAATGACTTCTGGGAAGGGGTCAAAGGTAAAGAGCATCCTATCCCCCCAAAAAAACTCAATAGTGAGGTTTCCAACAGACTTCACAACCTCTGAGGATGCCTGCCATAGATGTTGGCGAAACGTCAGGATAGAATGCTTCTGGAACGTGGCCATACAGCCCAGAAAACTCATAGCAACCCAGTGATTCTGGCCATGAAAGCCTTTGACAACATACTGTAATATGTATCATTACTGCTACAATTTCCTCATGCATTGTGACTTATACAGTACGGTACAGTATTAGATATAACATAGCATTTTAATGCTTTATATAGGATTTTAATGGTGTATTTTATATTGTACTAGCTTGGGGACCCGGCGGTGCCCGGGTTATTAATAGAGGGCATTGAGCTGTTTTGGATATTATGAATGGGCCCATTGCTGCAGAGTGGGTCATGGGTGCTCTGTGTCCCAAGTTTGGTCTTGATCAGTCATTTGTAGCAGTTGTAGTGGTCTCAGGAATTTAGTGAAGGTACTGCAAGTCCCATTATCCTTGGTATGTCCTCCCCCAAACTGCACCAGGAAGTAAAGTAGGTCATGCGGGTTATGTGTGCTAACTTTGATCCTGATTCGTCATCAGTTATAGTAGCAATCTGTCGGAGACAAAATGTGTGAAAGTACTGCAAATCCCATATTCCTTGGTCCATCCTCGAAATGGCTCCAGGCCGTAACATGGGTCATGGGGGGGTATATGTGTGAAGTTTGGTTTTGATCCATCAGTAGTTATATTAACAGTGATCTGTCGGAGACAATGTGTTTGAAAGTACTGCAAATCCCATAATCCTTGGTCCATTCTCCCCCAAAGTGCTGCATCCTGTAAAGCATGTCATTTGGGATATGTGTGCCAAGTGTGGTCCAATTCTGTAATTTGTGTCAATTGCACTGGTCTCAGGAAGTGAGTGAAGGTACTGCAAGTCTCATCATCCTAGGTATGTCCTCCCCCAATCTGCACCAGGTTGTAAAGGGGGTCATTGGGGTTCTATGTGCCAAGTTTGGTCCAGTTCCGTCACTGGTGGACGTTGCAGTCGTCTGTGAGAGTAGAAGCGATTGAAAGTACTGCAAATCCCATCATCCGTGGTCCATCATCCCCCAAACGGCACCAGGACGAAAAGTGTGTCAAGTCTGGGCCAGGTCCGTCATTCCTGGCGATCACAGTGGCCTGTGAAAGTGGGAGCCAATCAGAAAGCTGCCACATACATGCATACACCGCTGTCCGCCACATACAAACACTGACCTTTATTATATGTATAGATATAGATTTAATAATCTGGTTTTCATGTATTTATTTGTTTGCCTCATATGTGAAACACCTATGGTCTTAGTATCAAATAAAACAAACAGATATAATACTGTAATACTATATCTATCACTATTATAGACACACATACATACACATATTTACTATTAACACCAGAAACATTGGAATACCGCCGATTTCTGGGCCTGAATATATTGCACAAGATTTCTCTAGCCTAAAATGATACATTTTAATATTTTGGGTTTATGGTTCCCGTCCCCTTGATCAGGTCATGTAAGTGCTATTTATTGCTATAATTGTATTATTTTACTTTGCTTAATAATGTGTTATTATGTTGCTATGTAATGTTTGTGTTGTTTTTATGATTGGAAACCGCCCTGAGTCCCATCCGGGAGATAGGGTGGTATATAAATAAAGTTTTTTTATTATTATTATTATTATTATTATTATTATTATTATTATTATTATTATTATTATTATGACACAGCAAACAAGATAGATATGCTGGATTTCATATCACAAAATCACAAGTCGAACACTTCCCAAGTGTCTAGGGTTAGGGTTATTATTATTATTATTATTATTATTATAAACATCAATCTATAAAGACCTGGCTATGCAAGCAAGCGTTTAAAGAATAAGTTTTCGTTGCTTTAACGCGGTCTGGAGTAAGGTTTTTGTACAAGGTCTGGCGGATGAATGGCACAAGCATTTTGCACTGTTTTAATTTTGTTTATTGTATATTATGATACTATTTAAATGTTTTAACTGTTTTAATGTTATTTTACTGTATATTGGTGAATTGGCATTAATTGCCATTTTTGTAAGCCGCCCTGAGTCCCCTCGGGTGAGAAGGGCGGGGTAGAAATGATCGAAATAAATAAATAAATAAAGGGACATTTTGAGAAAACTAACCAAACGCAAATACAGTGTCCTACCAAAAAAGTGAAACCTAAAAGCATTAGCTTTTGAGATGGTAGCACTGGACTATAGTTCCCATGCTATGAAGAGGCTGATGGGACTTATTTGCCAAAGTGCCGGCTTGAAACTCTGTATTGAATGCTTCCCATCAGAAGGGTATTATCTCCCCACCCCACCCCCCGGTTGCTTTCACCTGGCTGTTTGAAAGAATAGTTCCGTCTCGTTCTTTGTTTCCAAATGAGACTTTTCCCCTGATGGATTTTTCCCTTTTCCCAGCCCACAACGCCGTGGTCACGTCGGCCATTTTTGCTCCGAATCCCAGCTTGATGGTGTCCTCGGAAACGTCAGAGAAGCCGGAGCCTGACGCCAAAAGCGAAGATTCGGAGTCCGGAGACCCCATCCCTTCCGGTAGGTGCTTCCACAACCAAGGCTTCCTTCCTTTCGAGGCACCAAATAGGGCTTCGGCTTTGCCCTACAATCCCCAGTGTTAGGAGTTAGAAAACGTTAAGACATGAGTTAGTTTGTGTACAGAAGGCTGTGTTAGAAGTCAGAAGTCAGTTGAGGCTTGAGTCTGTTAGAGTGCAGAAGCCAGTGTTAGGAGTTAGAAGACGTTAAGACATGAGTTAGTTTGCGTACAGAAGCCTGTGTTAGAAGTCAGAAGTCAGTTGAGGCTTGAGTCTGTTAGAGTGCAGAAGCCAGTGTTAGGAGTTAGAAGACTTTAAGACATGAGTTAGTTTGCGTACAGAAGCCTGTGTTAGAAGTCAGAAGTCAGTTGAGGCTTGAGTCTGTTTGACTGCAGATGCCAGTGTTAGGAGTTAGAAGACGTTAAGACATGAGTTAGTTTGCGTACAGAAGCCTGTGTTAGAAGTCAGAAGTCAGTTGAGGCTTGAGTCTGTTAGAGTGCAGAAGCCAGTGTTAGGAGTTAGAAGACGTTAAGACATGAGTTAGTTTGCGTACAGAAGCCTGTGTTAGAAGTCAGAAGTCAGTTGAGGCTTGAGTCTGTTAGAGTGCAGAAGCCAGTGTTAGGAGTTAGAAGACTTTAAGACATGAGTTAGTTTGCGTACAGAAGCCTGTGTTAGAAGTCAGAAGTCAGTTGAGGCTTGAGTCTGTTTGACTGCAGATGCCAGTGTTAGGAGTTAGAAGACGTTAAGACATGAGTTAGTTTGCGTACAGAAGCCTGTGTTAGAAGTCAGAAGTCAGTTGAGGCTTGAGTCTGTTAGAGTGCAGAAGCCAGTGTTAGGAGTTAGAAGACTTTAAGACATGAGTTAGTTTGCATACAGAAGCCTGTGTTAGAAGTCAGAAGTCAGTTGAGGCTTGAGTCTGTTAGAGTGCAGAAGCCAGTGTTAGGAGTTAGAAGACTTTAAGACATGAGTTAGTTTGCGTACAGAAGCCTGTGTTAGAAGTCAGAAGTCAGTTGAGGCTTGAGTCTGTTTGACTGCAGATGCCAGTGTTAGAAGTCAGTTGAGGCTTGAGTTTCCTTGGAAGCAGACTGCTATAAAAGAGAGCTGTACAGAGCAATATAATTTGAAGACACCATTAAAGATTATAAGTTAAAGATACAAACGGAAACATTTTAAAAGTTTAACCTGACAAGAAATGTACCTGTATACCTTCAGCCCTCCGGCTGTTAGGAATTGTGGGAGTTGGTCCAAAATAGACGGAGGGCCCAAATTTGCCCATGCCTGCTGTAGATGGAAATAGGAAATACCTACAGGCAGTCCCCAAGTTTGAAACAAGAACAGTATTTGTATAGTTATTTCCCATTGCCATTTTGGGCGGGACCGCAGAGGAAAACGCGAGGCTCTCTCTTACTGTCTGAAGTCTGCTTTTTTCAGGAGCGCTGAAGACGGACCACACCGAAGTGCTGCTCTCGGCGGACTTCACCGGCGCCATCAAAGTCTTCATCAACAAGAAGAAGGCAGCCTCGTCGTAAAGCCATGTCTTGATGCCAGCCCAACTGCACATCTTGCCTCTGACTGATACAGCATTTGAGAAGCTTATTCCGAATCCTTCCGTGTTGAGAGGCCCACTGGAAGCAGCACCGGCGCCATTCGCTCCCTCGGTTTCCTTGAACGCCATCCTTTTGCTGAATCTAAAAGTTGCCATGTGCTGGATTCTTTATTGAAGCGGCAATGAACTACTCTGTGCCTTGGGGAAAGGCACCAACTTGCACCAAAATTAGGAGCCTAAATTCATTAATCATGGTGCCGAAGGGGAGAAGAGGTTGGCAAGGGGACATCATGTATTACTTTTTTATTTTCGTGCCATTCGAAGCGAGCCAGTTGCCCAAACTTTTCAATATCCGACAGAACGGAGTTACTTTAGTTTGGAAAATGGGTCGAGTTTGGGCTT
The DNA here is from genome assembly GCF_035594765.1 of Anolis carolinensis. Classification (NCBI taxonomy): domain Eukaryota; kingdom Metazoa; phylum Chordata; class Lepidosauria; order Squamata; family Anolidae; genus Anolis; species Anolis carolinensis. The sequence goes on from NW_026943823.1 coordinate 17,091,154, forward strand.
GGTTTGCAACCGTATTTCTTTCCTGTTTTGGTGCGATTCCTCCCCTCGAATGGGTTTCGCTGCAATCACGTCGCCAAACGTATCCTAACGTGGGATGATTCTTATTTCTCGTTGTCTTCTAATTATTGTGGACTCTATAAATTCCTTTCTTAATATATATAATGAGCTGGGTTTGTTTCTCCTGCCCCTTTTCTTTTGCACACTGGAGCACAATGTTTCTACGAAAGAGATCCTTCTCATTCCGGAGCACCGAGTTTATGCTCACCTTAAAGGAGATATTAGCAAAGATTCTTACGATGTAAAATAAAAAAAACTGTTTACATATTTTTTTAAAAAGCATTGTAGTTTAAAATGTAGGTTTCGTTCTGTTCTCTCTCTGTTTTTGTTTAGAACTAATTTGAATTTCAAAGGTCTTTGTAAATATTCATAAAGTTTAACCAATGAAATGACATTTGGAAGGGAACCCAAAGCCCACCAAATGTTGTTGATGGTTGACTAAAAGATGTAGGATTAAAAATGGGTCGTTGGAAGAAATATTGCAATATTTGTCCTCCTAATTTGTTTCATGTTAATTTTTTTATCCTGCCTTTTTCCTGATATTAAGGACTCAAAACAGCTGATTTCTGAACTCAACATTTCATAGAAAGCCTTGTAAACATATGAAAATACATCCAGTTCATTCCCCCAAAAGCACTCTAGAACCTTACGCTACAAATCCTTGCATTATGTTAAACATAAATCTAGCCATAAGAAATAAGATACAAATGTTATATAGTACAGTAGAGTCTCACTTACCCAACACTTGTTTATCCAGCGTTCTGGATTATCTAACGCATTTTTGTAGTCAATGTTTTCAATATATCGTGATATTTTGGTGCTAAATTCGTAAATACAGTAATTATAACATAACCTTTCTGCGTATTGAACTGCTTTTTCTGTCAAATTTGTTGTAAAACAATTTGGTGCTTAATTTGTAAAATCATAACCCAATTTGATGTTTAATAGGCTTTTCCTTAATCTCTCATTATCCAACATATTCCCTTATCCAACATTCTGCCGGCCCGTTTACGTTGGATAAGCGAGACTCTACTGTATATATATTCTTTGTTAAATGTATTTTTCTCCTGCTCTTTATTTGAGAAATGCAAAAGAGCATACCATAAAATCAGCATTATTCATTTATTTATATTTTGCCATCTCTCAGCCATGAAATGATACAGAAGGTCAGGTCACTAAAACAAAACAAAAACATTCAAGATATTTAAAGTAGCAAAAGAATTAAAAGCAGAAAAGGCAATGCAGTGGTGCTGCCACTAGGTGGCACTGTTTCCCAACATTGTGGACTTTTCATATTTTTCTTGAAACACTTGTTTATTTCTGTAAACTATGCTTTCCTCCTAATATGGAAAATATAGAAGTATAAGGATCAATTATAAGGAGCCCTGGTGGCGAAGTGTGTTAAAGCACTGAGCTGCTGAACTTGCAGACTGAAAGGTCCCAGGTTCAAATTCCGGGAGCAGAGTGAGTGCCCGCTGTTAGCTCCAGCTTCTGCCAACCTAGCAGTTCGGAAACATGCAAATGTGAGTAGATCAATAGGTACCACTCTGGTGGGAAGGTGATGGCGCTCCATGCATTAATGCCGGCCACATGACCTTGGAGGTGTCTACGGACAACGCCGGCTCTTCGGCTTAAAAATTGAGATGAGCACCACCCCCCAGAGTCAGACATGACTGGACTTGAAATCAGGGGAAACCTTTACCTTTTAAGAATCAATTGGGGGGTGGGGGAGTCCCAAACACTGTGTAGTCTATTTCCCGCACTAGACCTGGTCCTTTCCTGTGTGAATTGCAATTCCCATCATCCCCACCCAAAATGCTTGCCAGAATTGATGGCAGTTGATGTCCAAAGCATCATGCAGAGGAAATGCAGCTGCGAGAGGCTGATACAAAAATAATATTCTGCTGAAATCATCAAAGTTAATGATTTTTCTGAAAGAGGAATAAAGTGTTGAAAAGCAATGTTCCAAAAATAATATCAAAACACAGCTAAAAGGGTGTGGCTCTCAGATCTGCTTTCTCATACTTCCGTTGGAAAGAGAAGTCGAATGGGGAAGTGAAGCCACAAGCCTTACAGAAAAATTGGCAGAGGGATGCTAGGAGCGATCATTCCCTTCAAAAGTAACTTCCACAGTATAGAAAAGTTACTTTGGAGGGGACATCGCTCACTGAAATCCCTCCTAACATCTGGTGCCTCTTAAGCTTGGTTTTGAAGACCAGTTTTGCAGGGAGATTAAAACACCATAGGAAAAAGGAGTAAAAGGGGCGGGAAAGGGAGGGTGTCCTTCCCCCTAATTGGGGTCCCAGCAAAGGGAAGGGGTGCTGGTTCAAACCCAGAAAGAAAGGGTGACAGCTGAAAGGGGTTCAAAGCAAATGGGGTGCATTGGAGCTTCCCCAAACCGTGCGCTCTCATGACCGCCTTGGAAAGAAGAAACACTAAAACAGGCATTGAAAGAGGGGCGCCCCACCCCTCCAAATGAGGTCAAAGCAAGGAGAAAGGGTCGCCTTTCAGATCCAGAAAGAAAGGGGGTGGCAATTGAAAGGGACGGAAAAGAACCCCCAAAAAACGGGTTCGCTGGAGCCTCTCCAAACCGTGCGCTTTGGAGAGTAAGAAAGGCGCCAGAGGAGGAGGAAAAGAGGAGGAGAAATGGGGCGGAAAGGGGAGTGTCCCTCCACACAAACCGGGGGGCGAAGGAAGATAAAAGGGTCCCCTTTTAGACCCAGAAATAAGAGGGGTGGCAGCTGAAAGGGTCTCAAAGAAATCGGGGTTCATTGGAACTCCAAACCGTGCGCCTTGGAGAGAAAAAGGCGCTGGAGCAAGAAGAAAAGAAGGGGGGCCAAAGGGACGGAAAGGGAGGCTTCTCCCCCCCCAAATAAGGTCCAAACTATGAGAAGGGGTCCCCTTTCAGACCCAGAAAGAAAGGGATGACAGCTGAAAGGGACGCAACCCTCCCCCCCCCCCAAAATACCAAACGGGGGTTCATAGGAACCTCTCCAAATGATGCGATTTGGAAAGAAAGACAGACGTCAGAGGAGGAGGAAAAGAAGGGGTGCAAAAGGGGCAGGAAAGGGGGCACCTCCTCCCCCCAACTGGGGTCCGAGGAAGAGGAGGGGGTCCCCTTTCAGACCCAGAAAAACAAGGGGTGGCAGTTGAAAGGGGTTCCAAGAACACGGGGTTCATTGCAGCTCCACCAAATTGTGCGCTTTGGAGAGAAAAAGGCGCTGCCGGAGGGAGACGAAAAGAGGGGGTGCAAAAGGGGCGGGAAAGGGGGCAAGAAAGGGGTCACCTCCCCCCAACTGGGGCCCGAGGAAGAGGAGGGGGTCCTCTTTCAGACCCAGAAAAACAAGGGGTGGCAGTTGAAAGGGGTTCAAAGAAAACAGGGTTCATTGCATCTCCTCCAAACCGTGCGCTTTGGAGAGAAAAAGACAGGCGCCGGAGGGGGACGAAAAGAGGGGTGCAAAAGGGGGCAAGAAAGGGGTCACCGCCTCCTAACTAGGGCCCGAGGAAGAGGAAAGGGTCCCCTTTCAGACCCAGAAAAACAAGGGGTGTCAGTTGAAAGGGGTTCCAAGAAACCAGGGTTCATTGCAGCTCCTCCAAACCGTGCGCTTTGGAGAGAAAAAGACAGGCGCCGGAGGGGGACGAAAAGAGGGGTGCAAATGGGGCGGGAAAGGGGGCAAGAAAGGGGTCACCTCCCCCCAACTGGGGCCCGAGGAAGAGGAGGGGGTCCTCTTTCAGACCCAGAAAAACAAGGGGTGGCAGTTGAAAGGGGTTCAAAGAAAACAGGGTTCATTGCATCTCCTCCAAACCGTGCGCTTTGGAGAGAAAAAGACAGGCGCCGGAGGGGGACGAAAAGAGGGGTGCAAAAGGGGGCAAGAAAGGGGTCACCGCCTCCTAACTAGGGCCCGAGGAAGAGGAAAGGGTCCCCTTTCAGACCCAGAAAAACAAGGGGTGTCAGTTGAAAGGGGTTCCAAGAAACCAGGGTTCATTGCAGCTCCTCCAAACCGTGCGCTTTGGAGAGAAAAAGACAGGCGCCGGAGGGGGACGAAAAGAGGGGTGCAAATGGGGCGGGAAAGTGGGCAAGAAAGGGGTCACCTCCCCCCAACTGGGGCCCGAGGAAGAGGGGGGGTCCTCTTTCAGACCCATGGACAAATGCGGCGGTAGTTCAAGGGGAGCAGAGGAAGCGAGGGGCAAAAAGAGGGCTCTCCAAGTCTCCAAACGGTGCGCCTTCGCCTCTGCTCTGCCGGCCGTGCCTTCCTTTGTCTCTGCTGCCGCCCCCCTGGCTCCTCCCTTTCGCCTGCCGCCCCTGCGAGGAAGGGGGAGAGAGAGGGAGGGAGGGGAGGGAGGGAGAGGGAAGGCCAAGACCCAGGCGCCCCTCCGAAGGAGAAGGAAGGAGGGAGAGAAAAGCAGGAGGAGAGGAGGAGAAGGAGCCATGGCCGAAGTGCGCAAATTCACCAAGCGGCTGAGCAAACCGGGCACGGCGGCTGAGCTCCGGCAAAGCGTCTCCGAGGCGGTGCGAGGCGGATCCCCCGGGAGGGTAAGGCGTTCTTTGCGGGGAGATCAAAAGGAGGGCCGGACGGCGCTCTGCACACGCCCAGAGGACTCTCCGCCTTTGTTGTGCCCCTGCTTGAAGGGAGCCAGGGGCTCAGTGGCAAAGCGAGGAAGAGGGGGTTTCTAGAAAGTGGGGGGTGGGGTTGTTGTATGTTTTCCGGGCTGTCTGGCCATGTTCCAGAAGTATTCTCTCCTGACGTTTCGCCCACATCTATGGCAGGCATCCTCAGAGGTTGTGAGGTATGGAGAAACTAAGCAAAGAAGGTTTACATATATCTGTGGAAAGTCCAGGGTGAGAGAAGAACTCTTTGTCAGTTGGAGGCCAGTGTGAATGTTATAGTTAATCATCTGAATTAGCATTGAATAGCTTCATCTCCTAGCTTCTTCCTGCCAGGGGGCATCCTTGGTTCAGCGTCGTTAGCTGCCCCTGATTGATTCATGTCTGGAAATCCTCTGTTTTCACGGTGTTGCATCCCATCCTCTTTTCTCCCTGCTGGGCCTTTATGAGAAACATGACCTGTAAAAGGGTTGCTGTGAGTTTTCCAGGCTGCATGACCATGTTCCAGAAGCATTCTCTCCTGATGTTTTGCCCACATCTATGGCAGAGGTTTTGAGGGCTGTTGGAAACTAGTCAAGTGGGATTGATATACCTGTGGAATAATGTCCAGGGTGGGAGAAAGAACTCTTGTCAGTTTGAGACAGGTGTGAGTGTTTCAATTGGCCACCTTGATTAACATTGAATAGCCTTTCAGCTTCAAGATCTAGCTGCTTCCTGCCTGGGGGAATCCTTTGTTGAGATATGTTAGCTCGCCCTGGTTGATTCATGTATGGAATTCCTCTGTTTTCCGAATGGTGTTCTTTATTTACTGTCCTGATTTTTGAGTTTTTTAATACTGGTAGCCAGATTTTGTTCATTTTCATGGTTTCCTCCTTTCTGTTGAAGTTGTCCACATGCTTGTGGATTTCAGTGGCTTCTCTGTGTAGTCTGACATGATCGTTGTTAGAGTGGTCCAGCATTTCTGTGTTCTCAAATCATATGCTGTGTCCAGGTTGGTTCATCAAGTGCTCTGCTATGGCTGATTTCTCTGGTTGAGTGAGTCCGCCGTGCCTTTCATGTTCTTTGACTCGTATTTGTGCGCTGTGTTTGGTGGTCCCTATGTAGACTTGTCCACAGCTGCATGGTATCCGGTAGACTCCTGCAGAAGAGAGAGGATCCCTCTTGTCCTTCGCTGACCGTAGCATTTGTTGGATTTTCTTTGTGGGTCTGTAGATAGTCTGTAGGTTGTGCTTCTTCATCAGTTTGCCTATGCGGTCAGTGGTTCCCTTGATGTCTGGTAAGAACACCTTTCCTCTGGGTGGATCTTTGTCTTGACTCTCATGGCTTGTTCTTGGCCTTGCAGCTCTTCTGATGTCTGTGGTGGAGTCTCCATTGGCCTGTAGAGCCCAGTTTAGGTGGTTGAGTTCACCTTGGAGGAGGTGAGGTTCGCAGATCAGGGCTTTGATTGTGCTTCTTTTTTGACTTGGGTGATGGTTGGAGTTTTTATGACGGTATCTATCTCTGTGTGTAGGTTTTCTGTGAACTGTGTGGCCCAATTGTTGATTGGGTTTGCGGATGACCAGAACGTCTAGAAATGGCAGTTTTCCTTCCTTTTCTTTTCCATGGTGAATTGGATGTTTGGGTGGATGCTGTTCATAGAATCATAGAATAGTAGAGTTGGAAGAGACCTCGTGGGCCATCCAGTCCAACCTCCTGCCAAGAAGCAGGAAATCGCATTCAAAGCACCCCCGACAGATGGCCATCCAGCCTCTGCTTAAAAGCCTCCAAAGAAGGAGCCTCCACCACAGTCCGGGGAAGAGAGTTCCACTGCCGAACAGCCCTTCTCACAGTGAGGAAGTTCTTCCTGATGTTCAAGTGGAATCTCCTTTCCTGTAGTTTGAAGCCATTGTTCCGTGTCCTAGTCTCCAGGGCAGCAGAAAACAATCTTGCTCCCTCCTCCCTATGACTTCCCTTCACATATTTGTACATGGCTATCATGTCTCCTCTCAGCCTTCTCTTCTGCAGGCTAAACATGCCCAGCTCTTTAAACCGCTCCTCATAGGGCTTGTTCTCCAGACTTTTGATCGTTTTAGTTGCCCTCCTCTGGACGCTTTCCAGCTTGTCAACATCTCCCTTCAACTGCGGTGCCCAGAATTGGACACAGTGTGATTCCAGGTGTGGTCTGACCAAGGCAGAATAGAGGGGAGCAGGACTTCCCTGGATCTAGATCAGGGGTCCCCAAACTAAGGCCCGGGGGCCACATGCGGCCCATTGAAGCCATTTATCCGGCCCCCATGATGGCGGCTCCCTCCACCTTTCCCGCCTCCTCCCTCACCTGTTGCGCTCCTTCTAAAGCTTTGCTTGTTTATAATGGTATTTTAATCATTATTTAATTAATAATAAATTATTAAGGGGTGCTTTGCCAGTGCTTTTGGTGCACAAAGGCAAAATGAGGTTGGACTAAATGGCCCAAGGGGTCTCTTCCAAACCTCTTTATTATTATTATCATTATTATTATTATTATTATTATTGGCACAAAGACACAGTATAACAGCAATATGTGTGTGTGTGTGTGTGTGTGTGTTTGTGTGTGCTGGATTTTGTATCACAAAATCACAAGTTGAACACTTCCCCAGAGTTTAGGACTGTGTGATGTATGATGATGATGATGATTATTATTATTATTATTATTAACAACATTGAGGCTGGGTGGCCATCTGTCAGGGGTGCTTTGCTTGTGCTTATGGTGCACAAAGGTAGAAGGGGGTTGGACAAGATGTCCCAAGGTGTCTCTTCCAACCGTCTTTATTATTTTTTTATTAAGATTATGATTATGATTAACATTGAGGCTGTATTTCTTCCCGTTTTTTTTTTTACTTCAATATAAGAGATGTGCAGTGTGCATAGGAATTTGTTTATAGGGTTTTGTTTTTTTCAACTATAGTCCGGCCCTCCAACGGTCTGAGGGACCGTGAACTGGCCCCCTGTTTAAAAAGTTTGGGGACCCCTGATCTAGATGCTATTCCCCTATTGATGCAGGCCAGAATCCCATTGGCTTTCTTAGCAGCCGCATCACATTGTTGGCTCATGTTTAACTTGTTGTCCACGAGGACTCCAAGGTCTTTTTCGCACACACTGCTGTCAAGCCAGGCATTGTCCCCCATTGAGGTGTTGAGGTGGTCCAGGATCCTCTCCCACTTTTAGACTGGGGGGCGTGGCGAGAGAAATGGTCAGAAGACGCGTCAAAAAGGAGAACTCCTTCCAATCTCCTTCCTCTGTTGGAGAAGATCCCTCCCCAAAAGGTTCCCTAAGCGGCTGAGGGGGGAAAAGAAAGGGCCCGAGGCTGTTGGGAATGATGGGAGTTGAAGGCCAAAATTTGCCCATGGTTGGTTTCACTAGTCTCCTTTGATCGGTGCGTGTTTTCTCCTCTAATGGGTTTTGAAACATACCAGGCTGAGAGGACGAGGGATGCTGAACTGCTCACTCACTCACACCTCCTTCCGGAAAGGGCCCAGCCCTCTTGGCTGAAGCCTCCGCCTGCATTACTTTCCTCTGCTATATACTGTATCCCCACCCCCACCCCTTTCCCCCCCTTTTTTTGGCCAAAGTAGCAGAGCAGTGTTAGAGCTTCATAAATTTCCACCCACTGCTTTTGCCAGGTAGAGCTTTTCAAAAGCACGGGGCCAATAAAAGCTGGGTCCTACCCTGTTTCCCCTAAAATAAGACATCCCCGGAAAATAAGACCCAGTAGAGGTTTTGCTGAATTGCTAAATATAAGGCCTCCCCTGAAAGTAAGACCTAGCAAAGTTTTTGTTTGGAAGCATGCCCAATGGACAGAACACCAGAGCATGCAGGATCGGTAAATGTATGTACCATAGTATTGTACATGGAAATAATGGAAGTAACAAGAAATTCTTGATAGGATTCACAGTTTGTCTGGTTATGCTGGTTTGTGATAACAACTACTTTACAGTATATAATAAATGTTCATTTTTTTGTTCAACAATAAATGTGAATTCTTCTTCATGGAAAAATAAGACATCCCCTGAAAATAAGACCTAGAGCATCTTTGGGAGCAAAAAGTAATATAAGACACTGTCTTATTTTTGGGGAAACACGGTAATACGTCTCCATATCAGAACTGGAAAGTTATGAGCTTCTTCCTTCAAGCTACGGTTCTTATAGAGTCTTGATCTGCTTTGGGTTACAATGGCAGGTCACAACAGCACCAGTGACCTTTCTGTGTGACAGATCTGAGCCTTGTTCTGTTGTTGTTGTTATTGTTGTTGTCATTGTTAACTGCTGGCAAGTCAATAATCTCAGAATCACAAACCTTTTTTTCCCAAACCATTTTTAATTAAGAAGAACATCAAAGTGAGCCCCTGCCACTTTTTATTCCAACACTTTGCGCCTTATTGCTACACCATTCCACTAGAATAATAGTAATAATAATAATAACTTTATGTTTATACCCCGCCCCATCTCCCCAATGGAGACTCGGAGCGGCTTACATGGGGACCAAGCCCGAAAACATACAACAATAAAATGATAAAACAATTATTCCAACAGTAAAACATCAGTATCAATAAAACCATCATAGTCATCAACACATAGCATAAAATATTAAAAGCAGTTATAATGCATTGCACCTTGTTAGTCTTATTCCTCAACCTTAGTCTGAAGATTGAAGTACAGTAGAGTCTCACTTATCCAACATAAACGGGCCCTCAGAACGTTGGATAAGCAAATACGTTGGATTACAAGGAGAGATTAAGGAGAAGCCAATTAAACATTAAATTAGGTTATGATTTTACAAATTAAGCACCAAAACATCATGTTATACAACAAATTTGACTGAAAAAGTAGTTCAATATGCAGTAATGTAGTAATTACTGTATTTACGAATTTAGCACCAAAATATCATGATGTATTGAAAACATTGACTACAAAAATGCGTTGGATAATCCAGAACGTTATATAAGCTAATGTTGGATAAGTGAGACTCTACTGTACCAACTATACCGCTCCAGGGCATTGAACATGTTTTAATTGTTTTTAAATTGTTGTGGTTGTATGCTTTTTTGATGTATTTACTGCTGTGTTTGAATTTGTTTTTACGGTTGTATTTTTATATTGTTTGGGCATGGTCCCTTTGTAAGCCACCTTGAGGAGATGGGGCGGGATTTAAGAATAAAGTACCGTATATACTCGAGTATAAGCCGACCCGAATATAAGCCGAGGCACCTAATTTTACCACAAAACAACTGGGAAAACATTGACTCCAGTATAAGCCGAGGGTGGGAAATTTCAGAAATAAAAATAGATACCAATAAAATTACATTAATTGAGGCATCGGTAGGTTAAATGTTTTTGAATATTTACATAAAACTCTAATTTAAGATAAGACTCTCTGACTCTGATCCAATCATTATTCTCATCTTCTTCAATGTAAATGTGCTTATGTATCCTTCTAACACCCACTTTGGGAATCACTGGGTTAAACCCTTGTGCTGGCTGAACTGCTGGCCTGAAGGTTGGGTTGCTGACCAGAGAGTTGCTAGTTCAAATCCAGGAGATGGGGTGAGCTCCCATCTGGCAGCTCTAGCTTGCAGGAACATGAGAGAAGCCTCCCAGCAGGATGGTAACACATCCAGACGCTCCCTGGGCAATGTCTCTGTAGACGGCTGATTATCTCACACCAGAAGCGACTTGTAGTATGTTCTCAAGTTGTTTCCGACACAATAAAACAATATATATAATATAATATAACTAGCTGTGCCCGGCCACGCATTGCTGTGGCGTTGTCTGGTGGTGTTGGTGAGAAATTGTTGAGGTAGTCGTGGTATTGAATGTCTGTTGAATGGTTGTCTTTATGTTTAGTATGCACACTGAAGTGGATTATATGGCAGTGTGGAGTCAAGATAATCCAGTTCAAAGCAGATAATATAAGATTCTAAATGGGTTATATAGCTGTTTCGAAGGGCCTTGAGTCTGCACTGCCATATAATCCAGTTAAAATCTGATAATCTGTGGAAGAGGCCTAAGTGAGGCCTAACTGTGCCTGTCCCCTGGGCTGAGTAGGTTGCTAGGAGACCAAGTGGGTGGAGCTTAGCCTTCAAACTGGCAGCAATTGGACAAAAACTATTATTCCTCTCCCTGTAATTAGGACATTATTTTTCTTTTTTTTGTTTGTTGTTGTATCAACCTAGAGCCGTGAATGATGGGTTGTGTTGTCAAATTTCGAGGTTGGGGGGCCTGTAGTTTTGTTGTTTTGTCCGCTGCCCTGATGCCATCACTCTTTTATATATATAGACTAGCTGTGCCCGGCCATGCGTTGCTGTGGCGAAGTCTAGTGGTGTTATTGGTATAAAATTGTTGTGTAATTTTTATTTGACTTTATTTGCATTTTTTAATTAATTTTATTGTAAGTTATATTTTTATTTATTATATTTTATTATTTTCTTGTATTATTTTTAGTTATTTTCTGTTATTATAGTATTTTATTGTATTAATTTTTTTAGTGTTTTTTATTATTTTTTATTGGGTTGCTAGGAGACCAAGTTGGAGGAGCTTAGCCTTCTAACTGGCAGCAATTGGATAAAAGTAATTATTCCTCTCTCTCTAATTAGGACTTTATTTTTCTTTTCTTTTTGTTGTATCAACCTAGAGGCGTGGATGATGGGTTGTGTTGTCAAATTTCGAAGTTGGAGGGCCTGTAGTTTTGTTGTTTTGTGGATCGCCATGATGCCATCACCCTTTTATATATATAGATTAATATAATATTATTATATTGATATCTCTCTGTCCTCTCTTAAAGGAGACTCCCTTTGTGTCCTTAAGAATCCTGTTGAGGAGAAATGTCATTTCGGAAGTTTTTCAAAACTTTTGGCTGGAGTATTTTGAGATTAATAGCCTTATCCTCTCTAGGGCTTCAAGCCTTTGTTGTTGTTTTGAGGCCAAACTCCGAACGCTGGAAATCCAGATATGAGTTTAGATCACAAACTACAAAAGCAGAAAACCCTGGAAAGCTTCCTGTTATTGTTCACTCTGTTTATGTATCCTTTGGCCCGGTATATTTATATTTATATACAAGGTGGTTTAGATAAAACCCAAATAATGTAAAAGGCAGCTTGAGAGGTCAAATGTGCAGCGAAAGCAACCGTTTGGGAAGTTGTAGCAGAGCCATAATAATGGAAGATACTTTAAACAAAAAATAAATAGGATTCAGAAGGCAGTAGAGGTGTTTGTTGCAAGGAAAACAAACTGTGCCGCTTTCAGGGTGAATGGCTTTTCTTTGGCACAAATATCCATGCTTTCCAATATAGCCAGATCTATAGATAGAGAATCCCCATGACTTTTTGCCATAGAATTTTGGGATTTGTAGTTCACCCAAAAAAAAAAAAAAGGAAACGGATCTCTCTTACATATCAAAATATACACTCTAGTGTTGATTTTTTATTTTTATTTTTTGCCTTTGGGATCCTGGGATTTGTAGTTCCGCTAAACAGATTGCTGCTTTCTTGAATACCAAATTATCTGCTCTATAATGATGTCGCTTGCTGATACTTTTTGCCTTGGAATCCTGGGATTTGTAGTTTAGAGAAATGGATTGGTGCCCTCTAGAACACTGAAATACCTATACAGTAGAGTCTCACTTATCCAACATAAACGGGCTGGCAGAACGTTGGATAAGTGAATATGTTGGATAATAAGGAGAGATTAAGGAAAAGCCTATTAAACATCAAAATAGGTTATGATTTTACAAATTAAGCACCAAAACGTCATGTTAGACAACAAATTTGACAGAAAAAGTAGTTCAATGCACAGTAATGCTATGTTGTAATTACTGTATTTACAAATTTAGCACCAAAATATCACTATATATTGAAAACATTGACTACAAAAATGCGTTGGATAATCCAGAACGTTGGATAAGAAAGCGTTGGATAAGTGAGACTCTACTGTATCTATAATGCTATTGTCTGCGTTGACTTTTTGCCATGGCATCCTGGGATTTGTAGCTTTTCAGCTGAATGAATTGCCACGCTCTAGAAAATACCAAAATATCCGCTCTATCGTGTTGTCGCCTGCCATGAAGCCTGGGATTTGTAGTTCAACGAAGCACATAGATAGATGGAGCAATTTCGTTTCTCTGCTCTGATAATTGTAATCTATTTTTATATCTTTTTTCCCTTTCTCTCATTTTCTCTTATGTTTTTTGTTTTTTAACTGCAATCAAGTAATTACAATAATAATAAGAATAAGAATCCTATTGAATTTTTTTCAATCTATATACCGTGTTTCCCTGAAAATAAGACAGTGTCTTATATTAATTTTTGCTCCTAAAGATGCTCTAGGTCTTATTTTCAGGGGATGTCTTATTTTTCCATAAAGAAAAATTCACATTTATTGTTGAACAAAAAAATGAACATTTATTATATACTGTACAGTAGTTGTCACCACAAACCAGCATAACCAGACAAACTGTGAATCCTATCAAAAATTTCTTGTTACTACCAATATTTCCATGTCCACCACTCTATGGTACATACATTTACCGATCCTGCATGCTCTGGTGTTCTGTTTGGTGGGCATGCTTCCAAACAAAAACTTTGCTAGGTCTTACTTTCAGGGGAGGCCTTATATTTAGCAATTCAGCAAAACTTCTACTAGGTCTTATTTTCTGGGGATGTCTTATTTTTGGAGAAACAGGGTATATAAAAGAGTGATGGCATCACGGCGACCCACAAAACAACAAAACTACAGGCCCCCAAACCTCGAAATTTGACAACACAACCCATCATCCATGGCTCTAGGTTGATACAACAAAAAGAAAAGAAAAATAAAGTCCTAATTAGAGGGAGAGGAATAATTGCTTTTATCCAATTGCTGCCAGTTAGAAGGCTAAGCTCCTCCAACTTGGTCTCCTAGCAACCCAATAAAAAATAATAAAAACACTAAAAAATAATTAAAAACACTAAAAAATTAATACAATAAAATACTATAATAACAGAAAATAACTAAAAATAATACAAGAAAATAATATAATAAATAAAAAGATAACTTACAATAAAATTAATTAAAAAATACAAATGTCAAATAAAAATTACACAACAATTTTTAACCAATACCACCACCACTTTGCCACAGCAACGCGTGACCGGGCACAGCTAGTATATATATAAAGTTTAGTATATCTATATATATAAAAGGGTAATGGAATCACGGCACCGGACAAAACAACTAAACTAAACGCCCCACAACCTCAAAAAATGACAGCACAACCTCTCATCCACGCCTCTATGTTCATACAACAAAAAGAAAAGAAAAATTAAGTCCTAGCCACAGCAACGCGTGGCCAGGCACAGCTAGTATAATATATAGAGTAAAATAGATACTCTAGTTTGCAGTCTTAAATTTGTCCTATTTCTGTCTTTTCTGTCTTTTCTTTATATCTATATCTATATATTAATCTTACCTCTATATTACTATTATATTACAAAATAAATCTTAATAAAGAGTATATTATAAAAAAAATAGACAGATGGAGCAATCTGAAGGCCAGCCCCATAACTGTAACTTCTCCCAGGCAGGAAGCAGACAGGCTTTGAAGGTGTAAGGCTATTCAATGCTAATCAAGGTGGCCAATTGCAACATTTACACTTACCTCCAATATACAAAATCTTTGAACATTATTACACTTTAAACATTATTACACAGATAAATAAACCCCATTTGCTTAGTTTCCAACAGACCTCTCAACCCTGAGGATGCCTGCCATAGATGTGGGTGAAACGTCAGGAGAGAATGCTTCTGGAACAGGACCATACAGTCCAGAAAACTCACAGCAGCCCCGTAACTGTTTGCCATAGATTCCTGGAGTTTATAGTTTATAGACTGATGCTCTGTTGAACACCAGAAGCCTCCCCAAACTAGAAATCCCGGGTTTCGATGCAGTTAAAATAGAATATGGATAGATTGGGTCTCCTTTGCACTCCCATTAGCAGGATCCATAGACATCTTTGCGTTGGAAGGAATACAGTTTGCATTCCAGATCAATGGATGTTTCAGTCAAGAAATAAATGCAGGATGATGATAATAATAATAATAATAATAATAATAATAATAATAATAATAATAATGATAATAATAATAGATTCCACAGTGGCTCCATCGAATGCAGTTTAAACTGCATTATAATGGTCTGTGTAGACTCTAATAATAATAATAATAATAATAATAATAATAATAATAATAATAATAATAATGTAGTGCAATGAAGATCAGACTGCAGTGTAAGACTGCATCTTACACTGATGTATATAACATTATGTAAAAAAAATTTTTTTTTAAATCTGTTCCTGTTTTGAAAGTGTTATTTCCTGTTTAATTGTGGGGCCCTTACTTTGAAAGTAGTTGTTCTACTTCGGAAACTTGGCTTTTGTGGCACAAACTGTGTTGAATCGGTTGAGACTCAATGAGATACTCATTGAAAAACTAGAGCAAAATGTGCTGTCCTTCCTGCGCAAACAAAGTTTTTGCAGTTTAATAAACTTGCTCCATGTTTTTATGATAGAACCAATTAGGAAATGACATGGATAACCCAGGAACAAAAATCATGTTACACAGTGCAATTAAGTTGATGTGAAACTCAGCGTAATGGGGCCTGTGCTGCCTTTCAGGCGCAATGCATGGTCTCCAATCTTTCATGGCTTTGTTTTGTCCTGGTTTTTTGCCCACGGATCAGTAAACAAGTCCCTTTGCAAAGGAAGTGACCTCTAATAAGCAAAGGAAGGGCATTGGAAATAGAGGAAAGGGGGCCGCCGGTTTGCAAATGAAAAAGGGACAGAAAACATGAAGATTTTCCAAGTCCAGTTTATACTCAGGTCGGCTTATACCCATAGCCGGCCCTAGGTAATTTTCAAGTGTAGGCGAACAGAATTTTGCCCCCCCCCCACCAATCACTGAAAAATAAAAGCGTTGGATAAGTGAAAATGTTGGATAATAAGGAGGGATTAAGGAAAAGGCTATTAAATATCAGATTACATTAAGATTTTACAAATTAAGCACCAAAACATCATGTTTTACAACAAATCAACAGAAAAAGCAGTCTCGACTGCACCCATGTATGTTTTGCGCCCCAAGCAACCACTTAATTCGCCTCATTGTTGGACCGGCTCTGCTTATACCCAAGTATATACGGTACATTTATTATTTTTCTCTATTATTATTGGTATTGTTACATTTATTAGGCTACTAACCAGCTGCACCACAGCCCGGTCCTTTTTGGAAGACCTATATTTCCATCTATTTCCCCAGTGACATAGTGGGTTAAACTGCTGAGCTGCTGAACTTGCTGACCAAAAGGTCGGTGGTTCAAATCCGGGGAGTGGGGTGAGCTCCCGCTGTTAGCCCCAGCTTCTGCCAACCTAGCAGTTCGAAAACATGCAAATGTGAGTAGATCAATAGGTACCGCTCCGGCGGGAAGATAACGGCGCTGCATGCAGTCATGCCAGTGGCCACATGACCTTGAAGGTGTCTACGGACCACGCCGGCTCTTCGGCTTAAAAATGGAGATGAGCACCAACCCCCAGAGTCGGAGAAAACCTTTACCTTTATATTTCTATATATGATATATTTTGGAGATGGGACCCAGATCCAAACTGCATTTACGTTTTATAGACACCTTTACACATTGAGATGGTTTTGTACATTGAACCCCGAGAAAGCAACGAGGCCACAATCTTAGCCTTCTTTGGCTTTAGAATATGTTGGAATTCTGTCAAGAGAGGCTCAATGTCGCATAAGAATGCCTTGTTCTTATGGAAAAATTTTGATGATATTCTTACATAGGAACAAGTAGTTTTCTGGGATGGATATCTATCTATGCCTTTTCCTCCTTGCAACCCAAATGGTACAGTTTGGGAATTATTTGCACAACAGAGCATTTCGGATATAGGATTTCTGGATAAAAGACACTCCATATAGTCTCCCTCCTAATTTTAAGCGCTGGAAAAGTCCATCCAATCCTTCCTGACAGATGGCCATCCAACCCCATAAACATTCCAAAGTTCGTGGTGCAATAATGACTATAGAATCCTAGAGGTGGAAGGGATCCCCAAAGGCCATCCAGTCCACCCTCATTCTGCCGTAAAGGAAGACACAATCCAATCCGTCTCGACAGATGGCCATCCAACGCCATAGACATTCCAAAGTTCGTGGTGCAATAATGACTATAGAATCCTGGAGATGGAAGGGATCCCCAAAGGCCATCCAGTCCAACCTCATTGTGCCGTAAAGGAAGACACAATCCAATCCGTCCCGACAGATGGCCATCCAACGCCATAGACATTCCAAAGTTCATGGTGCAATAATGACTATAGAATCCTAGAGATGGAAGGGATCCCCAAAGGCCATCCAGTCCAACCCCATTCTCTCGTAAAGGAAGACACAATCCAATCCGTCCCGACAGATGGCCATCCAACCCCATAGATACAATCTTCCTAAAAGAAGACACAATCCAATCCCTCCTGACAGATGGCCATCCAAACCCATAGACATTCCAAAGTTCGTGGTGCAATAATGACTATAGAATCCTAGAGGTGGAAGGGATCTCCAAAGGACATCCAGTCCAACCCCATTCTGCCGTAAAGGAAGACACAATCCAATCCCTCCTGACAGATGGCCATCCAACCCCATAGACATTCCAAAGTTCATGGTGCAATAATGACTATAGAATCCTAGAGATGGAAGGGATCCCCAAAGGCCATCCAGTCCAACCCCATTCTCTCGTAAAGGAAGACACAATCCAATCCCTCCCGACAGGTGGCCATCCAGATTCTGTTGAAAATCCTCCCAAAAAGGAGGCAATCCAGCAGTTCATTAGGAATCTCTTTTCTCGCCATTTGAATCCATGGCTCTGTGGAAATGTGTCTGTTTTCATCTCATGGCTCGGCAGCCAGCAAACCCCAAATGCTGGCTTCCTCTTCCGCCTAGAAACAAGAGAGCAAACCACAGAGGCCCAACGGCTGTTTCTGCAATAACTTTCGGTCAAAAACAATGATAGATAGACATTAAAAGGGGTGGGAGAGGCATTGTTGCACTCCACCTTTCAAGCAGAAGCATCAAATATGCAGCGCCTTGTTCCTGTGCCATTGTGTTTCCATTTTGGCTCTGGTTGCTTTCTTCTTTGGAACGGGTCCATTTTGCAATCAAAGCAGCTTGGCCCCACTTGAACTGCCCAGGCTCACTGCAGTAGTGTCATGGGAGTTGTAGTTTTAGAAGATCGCCAAGCGACAACTTTCAGAATCGCCTAGTGTTGAGCCAGGAATTTGACAGTGCAGATGCACCCTCTGATACACGTTGGGTTCAACCACATTCAGCAAGTGCCTTTCTTCCTTCTTCTTTTTCTCTCTCTCTCTTCCCTTTCTTTCTTTCTTTGGATGTTGAAAGCAGAGGAGCATTTCCTACAGATTCAGCTCAGAAAATGGCATGATTTTTTTTCTACTCCATTGAATGAGATTTGTTTGTGTCATAGAATCATAGAAGAGTAGAGTTGGAAGAGACCTCATGGGCCATCCAGTCCAACCCCATTCTGCCAAGAAGCAGGAAATCGCATTCAAAGCACTCTCAACAGATGGCCATCCAGCCTCTACTTAAAAGCCTCCAATGAAGGAGCCTCCACCACAGTCTGGGGCAGAGAGTTCCACTGCTGAACAGCTCTCACAGTGAGGAAGTTCTTCCTGATGTTCAGGTGGAATCTCCTTTCCTGTCGTTTGAAGCCATTGTTCCATTGCGTCCTAGTCTGCAGGGCAGCAGAAAACGAGCTTGCTCCCTCCTCCCTATGACTTCCCTTCACGTATTTGTACATGGCTCTCATGTCTCCTCTCAGCCTTCTCTTCTGCAGGCTAAACATGCCCAGCTCTTTAAGCCGCTCCTCATAGGGCTTGTTCTCTAGACCTTTGATCATTTTAGTTGCCCTTCTCTGGACACTTTCCAGCTTGTCAGCATCTCCCTTCATCTGCGGTGCCCAAAATTGGACACAGTGTGATTCTAGGTGTGGTCTGACCAAGGCAGAATAGAGGGGGAGCATAACTTCCCTGGATCTACACGCTCTTCCCCTATTGATGAGGCCAGAATCCCATTGGCTTTCTTAGCAGCCGCATCACATTGTTGGCTCATGTTTAACTTGTTGTCCACGAGGACTCCAAGGTCTTTTTCACACGTACTGCTGTCAAGCCAGGCATCGTCCCCCATTCTGTATCCTTGCATTTCATTTTTTCTGCCGAAGTGAAGTATCTTGCATTTGTCCCTGTTGAACTTCATTTTGTTAGTTTCGGCCCATCTCTCTAGTCTGTCAAGATCGTTTTGAATTCTGCTCCTGTCTTCTGGAGTGTTGGCTCTCCCTCCCAGTTTGGTGTCATCTGCAAACTGGATGATCGTGCCTTCTAACCCTTCGTCTAATAAAGATGTTGAACAGAACCGGGCCCAGGATGGAGCCCTGCTGATGGCACTCCACTCGTGACTTCTTTCCAGGATGAAAAAGACATATTGGTGTCATTCCCTTATTTAGAGACCAGCAAAAATCACCATCGGGAGCATGTTTTGGCTTTTATTTTCTGTAAACAGCCTCTGCAGAGCTGCTCTTGACCTTTTCTGCCTCGGCTCTAACCCATAATATCGCAGTCCAGCACAAATAGAAAAGCAATCAGCCCTGGATTCACATGGATCCCTTTTTAAAAATACAGTAGAGTCTCACTTATCCAACATCGCTTATCCAACGTTCTGGATTATCCAACGCATTTTTGTAGTCAATGTTTTCAATACATTGTGATATTTTGGTGCTAAATTCATAAATACAGTAATTATTACATAGCATTACTGCCTATTGAACTACTTTTTCTGACAAATTTGTTGTTAAACATGATGTTTTGGTGCTTAATTTGTAAAATTAAGGGAAGGAATTTTCCTTAATCCCTTCTTATTATCCAACATATTCGCTTATCCAACGTTCTGCCAGCCCGTTTATGTTAGATAAGTGAGACTCTACTGTATATAAAAAAAAGGCTACACGTTTTAGCAATTGCTTCAATAAAGTCTTCCTAAAACTTTGCCAAAAGGTTATTTGGGTTGCTTTGTATTTTCTGGGCTGTATCGCCATGTTCCAGAAGCATTCTCTCCTGACGTTTTGCCCACATCTATGGCAGGCATCCTCAGAGGTTGTGAGGTCTGTTGCCAACTAGGCAAGTGGGGTTTATGTATCTGTGGGATAATGTCCAGGGTGGGAGAAAGAACTCTTGTCTGTTTAAAGCAAATGTGAATGTTGCAGTTGGCCAGCTTGATTAGTATTGAATAGCCTTGCAGCTTCAAAGCCTGGCTGCTTCCTGCCTGGGGGGAATCCATTCAACAATAGCTCCATCGATGATGCTTTACCAGTATAATAATGCACTTTATTGACTATTTTAGCTGTGGATCTACCTCTCCCCATTTTGAAATATTCTGCACTTTGGCCCAGATCTGTGTATTAGTCTCCTATTTTTAACATTTTATTCTATATGTTGATTTTTATGATTGTTTTGTTCTTGCTGATGTTTTATCGTTGGGGTATTTGTTTTATTGTCTTGTTGTTGTTGTTACATTGTTGTGTTGGGCAAGGCCCCATGTAAGCCTTCGGGGAGATGGGGCGGGGTATAAGAATAAAGTTATTATTATTATTATTATTATTATTATTGTATGACACAGCAAACAAGATAGATATGCTGGATTTCGTATCACAGAATCACAAGTCGAACACTTCCCAAGTGTCTAGGACTGTGTGATGTATTTTCGAATGATGCGCACAGATCCCAGCAGGGTGGCCTTTTGCAGTTGGCAGATCGTAATTTTGTCAATGTCTATTGTTTCCAAATGCCGGCTGAGATCTTTTGGCACGGCACCCAGTGTGCCGATCACCACCGGGACCACCTGCACTCGTTTCTGCCAGTCTTTGAAGTTCAATCTTGAGGTCCTGATAGTGGCTGAGTTTTTCCTGTTGTTTTTCGTCAATGCGACTGTCACCTGGGATGGTGACATCAATGATCCAAACCTTTTTCTTTTCCACCACTGTGATGTCTGGTGTGTTGTGTTCCATAATTTTGTCAGTCTGGATTCGGAAGTCCCACAGTATCTTTGCGTGCTCATTTTCCAATACTTTTGCAGGTTTGTGATCCCACCATAAGTTCCAATGAATCCTTTGGGCTATTATTATTATTATAATCCGTCGTTGAGAGGTGTTAGCTGGCCCTGATTGTCTGTTTGAGGCAAGGGTGAACTTTCTCCCTTTGGAAGGATCCAACCCAGCAGAGGAGGGGATTCTTGAGCCATTGGGTAAGAGAAAGCAACGGGAAGGTCAGCAGGGCCTTGTGATGCCTCCCTTCCAGCCTTGTGACAAGCAAGCCTCTTGCAAACTGACAGCCATGACGAGAGGATACGGAAAAGAGCAGATGTTTCGTCACGCTGCTCCGTTTTGCTGCCATGGAGCCAAAATGGGAGCAAATTAAATAAAGTCCATTATTCAAAGCACTAAGGCTGCTTGAGTTTGTTGCAGCAGAACAAGAAAGTATTTTGAGGCCCATCCAAGGC
This sequence comes from Anolis carolinensis, assembly GCF_035594765.1. Taxonomy (NCBI): domain Eukaryota; kingdom Metazoa; phylum Chordata; class Lepidosauria; order Squamata; family Anolidae; genus Anolis; species Anolis carolinensis. The sequence continues at coordinate 17,112,416 of NW_026943823.1, forward strand.
AAGCAGATGCATTTAAGCACAGCGGCAGTGAACTCTGTGAACCTCCAGATTTATTTACCACAAGACATCATTATCACCACCATCATTATTATGCTGTGTAGCTTACTGTATATACTCGAGTATAAGCCTAGTTTTTCAGCCCTTTTTTAAGACTGAAAAAGCCCCCCTCGGCTTATTTAGTGTTCTGATTTTAGAGATTGTATTGTTCTGTTTTATTATACCACATTAATTTTTATATATTCAGATTTTAGTGTTTTTGAATACTTGGAGACAGATTGTATCCATTTTCACGGTTGACCGCAACACAATATTAATAATAATAATAGTAATAGATAATCTGTGGAAGAGGCCTGAGGCCTAAATCTGCCTGTCCCCTGGGCTGAGTTGGTTGCTAGGAGACCAAGTGGGCAGAGATTAGTCCTCTAACTGGCAACAATTGGATAAAAACAGTTATTCCTTTCCCTCTAATTAGGACTTTATTTTTCTTCTCTTTTTGTTGTATCAACCTAGAGGCATGGATGATGGGTTGTGTTGTCAAATTTCGAGGTTGGGGGGCCTGTAGTTTTGTTGTTTTGTTGGTCGCCGTGATGCCATCACTCATTTATATATATAGATTGCATTTATTCTTTTACTGTATTTATTATTACATGTATTATTTTCCTGTATTTATTATTATTATTATTATTACATGTATTATTTTATTCTGTTATTATTAAAAAGATACATAAGCACATTTACATTGAAGAAGATGAGAATGATGATTTGATCAGAGTTGGACAGTTTTATCTTAAATTTGAGCTTTATGTAAATATTCAAAAACATTTAACCTACTGATGCCTCAATTAATGTGATTTTATTGGTATCTGTTTTTATTTCTGAAATTTACCACCCTCGGCTTATACTGGAGTCAATGTTTTCCTAGTTTTTATGGTAAAATTAGGTGCCTCGGCTTATATTCGGGTCGGCTTATACTCGAGTATATACGGTAATTTTTGTTGCTGGGTTCTAAATATCATTTCCTAATTGGTTCTATCACAAAAGTTATTATTATTATTATTATTATTATTATTATTATTATTATTATTATCACTACTACTACTACTACTACTTTTGGAGTCTAGCCCGGAGGGGAAGTAAAGGAGAGAATTCCAGGAGAGCAATAAAACAAGCCTTTTATTATCACAGCTGATTATAAGGCAAAACAGCCGTAGGAACCCACATTTGTGGGTCCGTACCATGCAAATGGCCGTCGCAACATGTGCGTAGCAAACAAAGAATTTTATATCGCCACTTATCTACAATTGACCAATGGCTGAGGGTCTTCCTCACCTTCCACACCTACTTTGGCACAAGTGATACGTGTGACCTAACTTGTTTACTCTGAGCTTTCTTCTCTCTCTGGAACTTCCTGAAGAAAGGCACCAGCTCACAGGAAGGGAGGCCCTGTGTTGCATATACTACTTTGGTTCACACGAAGTGCTTATATATAAAAGGGTAATGAAATTTCGGCCTAGGACAATACAACAAAACTATACATCCGAGAAACACTAAACTTGGCATCACAACCCCTCATCCATGCCTCTACATTCATACAACAAAAAGAAAAGAAAAATAAAGTCCTAATTAGAGGGAGAGGAATAATTGTTTTTATCCAATTGCTGCCAGTTAGAAGGCTAAGCTCCGCCCACTTGGTCTCCTTGCAACCCACTCAGCCCAGGGGACAGGCAGGGTTAGGCCTCACTTAGGCCTCTTCCACAGATTACCTTATTTTAACTGGATTTTATGGCAGTGTAGAGTCAAGGCCCTTCCACACAGCTATATAACCCATTTATAATGGACTTAATGTCAGGGGAAAACCTTTACCCTTTACCTTAACTACCACCAATTCCTCAATACTTTATTTCCCATACCACCATACTTCGCCACAGCAACGCGTGGCTGTGCACAGCTAGTTATCTATATAAAGGCTATATTATATATGCAGACGCAAAGCTATGTTAGGCAAAAGTTTACTATTTTCTGGCTTATGGTCCCTACACTACTACTACTAGCTTGGGCACCCTGTGGTTGTTTTTTTGTTTGTTTGTTTGTTTTGACATTGTTTGTTTTGGGATGTTAGGTAATATCACTTCAGTTTGGTCCCAATCCATAGTTGGCTGGGTTGAGTGCTCTCTGGATAAGGGTGAACTACAATTCCCAGATTCCCAGGGCATTCACCCCCAAACCCCGACATAAGTTCCAATGAATCATTTGGGCCACATAATTGTGCCTCTGTTTGTAGTCTGTCTGTGCGATTTTCTTACAGCAGCTGAGGATATGATCCATGGTTTCGTCGGTTTCCTTGCACAGTCTGCATTTTGGGTCATCAGCTGATTTTTCGATCTTGGCCTGAATTGCCTTTGTCCTGATGTCTTGCTCCTGGGCTGCAAGGATCAGGCCTTCTGTCTCCTTCTTCAGGGTCCCATTCGTGAGCCATAGCCAGGTCTTCTCCTTGTCAGCTTTTTCTTCAATTTTGTCAAGGAATTTTCCAAGCAATGTTTGTTGTGCCAGCTGTCAGCTCTAGTTTGTAGTGCGGTTTTCTTGTACTGGTTTTTTGTCTGCTGTGCTTTGAGGAGTTTCTGATTTTTGACTTCAATCAAAGCAGGTTCTTCACTTTGCTTTACATATATTATTTATTTATATTTTATTGTTGTTGTTGTTGTTGCACTACAGTGATGAACTTTGTGAAGCCCTGGCCTAGTTACAGCAAGACATTATTATTGTTACTACTATTACAGGATCCCCAAAAGTTGCCATACACAGGGACACGATTCAGCTAGCTGTTGTTATGATTTACTAAGCAAGTGCCTGGACATTTAGCCTTGTTTCTACATCCAATTATTATTTTATTTGACTACATTGCCCATCATCGAAATTGCACCCACTCTTTGAGACAAGCAGAGAAAAGGACGGCTTTGGTCCGACTGCACCAGAAAGGCTTAGTTACTCCTTCAGCTTTTTCTGCTCTTTGACGAAATGGACATTCTTTGGATTCTTGGAGACGATAAACTTGAAGTGAAAAAAAAGAAAGAAACGGATTTAAATCCATCCAATTAAGACCTCGGCGCCCTGACCCTATTTCTCCTGATATCTCTTGCAAAAAAGGCAAATGGAGCAAAGCTTATAAAATACTAAAATACAACGAAATCTTTGCATGCTCAACTCCTGGTCCCATTTGACTGTGAGATATGATAATTATGATAATAATCGTAATAATAATTATAATAATACAGTAGAGTCTCACTTATCCAACACTCGCTTATCCAACGTTCTGGATTATCCAACGCATTTTTGTAGTCAATGTTTTCAATATATGGTGATATTTTGGTGCTAAATTCGTAAATACAGTAATTACAACATAACATTACTGCATATTGAACTAAGTTTCCTGTCAAATTTGTTGTATAGCATGATGTTTTGATGCTTAATTTGTAAAATCATAACCTAGTTTGATATTGAATAGGCTTTTCCTAAATCTCTCCTTATTATCCAACATATTCACTTATCCAACATTCTGCCAGCCCATTTACGTTGGATAAGCGAGACTCTACTGACTCTAATAACAAAATCCAGCATATATATCTCATTTGCTGTGTCATACTATGTCTTTGTGTCAATATAATATTAATAATAATAATAATAATAATAACAAAATCCAGCATATATATCACGTTTGCTGTGTCATACTATGTCTTTGTGTCAAAATAATAATAATAATCACAAAATCCAGCATATATATCACTTTTGCTGTGTCATACTATGTCTTTGTGTCAAAATAATAATAATAATAATAATAATAATCCTCCTCAGCTGCTGTAAGAAAATCGCACAGACAGACTACAAACAGAGGCACAACTATGTGGCCCAAATGAGTCATTGGAACTTATGCCTCAAGTATCACCTCCCAGCAGGAAAGAACTGGTGGGATCACAAACCTGCAAAAGTATTGGAAAATGAACATGCAAAGATACTGTGGGACTTCCGAATCCAGACTGACAAAGTTCTGGAACACAGCACACCAGACATCACAGTTGTGGAAAACAAAAAGGTTTGGATCATTGATGTCGCCATCCCAGGTGACAGTCGCATTGACGAAAAACAACAGGAAAAACTCAGCCGCTATCAGGACCTCAAGATTGAACTTCAAAGACTCTGGCAGAAACCAGTGCAGGTGGTCCCGGTGGTGATGGGCACACTGGGTGCCATGCCAAAAGATCTCAGCCGGCATTTGGAAACAATAGACATTGACAAAATTACGATCTGTCAACTGCAAAAGACCACCCTACACGCATCATCCGAAAATACATCACACAGTCCTAGACACTTGGGAAGTGTTCGACTTATGATTTTGTGATATGAAATCCAGCATTTCTATCTTTTTTGCTGTGTCATACAATAAAATAATAATAACGAAATCCAGCATATATATCTCATATGCTGTGTCATACTATGTCTTTGTGTCAATATAAATAATAATAGCGGTTCGAATTTGGGGAGTGGGGTGAGCTCCCGTTGTTAAGCTCCAGCTTCTGCCAACCTAGCAGTTTGCCAATGTGAGTAGATCAATAGGTATCGCTCCGACGGGAAGGTAACGGCGCTTCATGCAATCATGCCAATGGCCACATGACCTTGGAGGTGTCTACGGACAACGCCAGCTCTTTGGCTTAGAAATGGAGATGAGCACCAACCCCCAGAGTTGAACATGACTAGATTTAATGTCAGGGGGAAACTAGTATAGGAGGTTTGTAAAAGGTTGCTATTTCCAACATTAGAAGAGGCTGGATGGCCATGTGTTGGGAGGGATCGGATAGCGTCCTTCCTGTATGGTCTTTGGGAGTTGGACTGGATGGCCTTCCGACTTTCGGATTCAATGGCGAAGGAATGCAAGGGGTTGAACGGCTTCCTGTGCTCTTTTCTGCCCTGCCATCTGGGAGCTTTGGCGTTCCTCTCTCTCACCCAAAGAGATCCAATCAAGCTCATTACTGCCTTGAAACGAAGCTCCAGGAATCGGCACAAAAAAGGAAGGAGCGAGAAAGAGAGAAGGGCCAGATGGCGGAAACGGTGCCTCTCTCTGCTTCTTGACTTTGCAGAGACAAAGACACTTTTCCAACCCAGAAACTATTCTTTCCAAGCCATCGCTGCTCCACCTGAAGCCTTCCTTGCTCTTGATTATTATTCCTCCTTTCCTTACAGTCTGTATACTATTTGCTTTTCAAAACAGCTTCCTAGTGCCCCTTTTAAACATAATTAGCAATAAAAATAATAATCATCATCATTATCATTCTTGTACGATCCACAAAAGCAGGTACAGTAGAGTCTCACTTATCCAAGCCTCACTTATCCAAGCCGCTGGATAATCCAAGCCATTTTTGTCCAAGCCTAAAAAAGGGCTGGAAAACTAGGTTTATACTAGAGTATATATCATCATTATTAAATTATTATTATATTATTATTATTATTATTATTATTATTATTATTATTTTATTATGACACAGCAAACAAGATAGATATGCTGGATTTCATATCACAAAATCACAAGTCGAACACTTCCCAAGTGTCTAGGACTGTGTGATGTATTTTCAGATGATGTGCTCAGATCCCAGCAGGGTGGCCTTTTGCAGTTGGCAGATTGTGATTTTGTCAATGTCTGTTGTTTCCAAATGCTGGCTGAGATCTTTTGGCACGGCACCCAGTGTGCCCATCACCACCGGGACCACCTGTACTGGTTTCTGCCAGAGTCTTTGGAGTTCAATCTTGAGGTCCTGATAGCGGCTGAGTTTTTCCTGATGTTTTTCGTCAATGCAACTGTCACCTGGGATGGCGACATCAATGATCCAAACCTTGTTCTTTTCCACAACTGTGATGTCTGGTGTGATGTGTTCCAGAACTTTGTCAGTCTGGATTCGGAAGTCCCACAGTATCTTTGCGTGCTCATTTTCCACTTTACTGCTGGGAGGTGGTACTTGAGGCATAAGTTCCAATGAATCATTTGGACCACATAGTTGTGCCTCTGTTTGTAGTCTGTCTGTACGATTTTCTTACAGCAGCTGAGGATATGATCAATGGTTTCGTCGGTTTCCTTGCACATATAATATATAATATATATGTGCAAGGAATCTTTATTATTATTATTATTATTATTATTATTATTATTATTATTATTATTATTATTATTATAAACAATACCTGCAAGGTGTCCCCACTGCAATACCATTCATTAGCTAGCATGGCACAGCGGAATGAGAGTCTGGGTGCATCTACACTGTACACTTAATGCAGTTTGATACTACCTTAACAGCCATGGCTCAGTGCTATAGGATCTGGGGAGTTGTAGTTTGATGCAGAGAAGACGAAATTACAAACTCCCAGGATTCCCTAGCATTGAGCCAGTTAAAGAGGTGTCAAACTGCATTAAGTGCACCGTGTGGATGCACCTTAGGATCCTTGGAGATCAGGGTTCAAAATGATCTCCGAGGCATATAATTCCCTGCAATTGGCACCATTTGCACCATTATGGCAATGAGGCAAAAACAGCCTAGCCAAAAAGAAAGGGCCAAGTAATAGCACTTAAAAGCTGCTCAAGATATGCTGCAGCTCCATAAAAACCTTCAATTCAATGAAGACAACGCACTATTTTTTCCTGCAGTTTCCCCCCATTTTTGCATGTCCCTAAATCCTATAAAAGTAGAGGCTCTACTATCTATCTATCACTGTCTATTGCATTGGAAATTCTTTCCATCGCGTGTTTTTCCAGGAAAGAAACGCATTCATTTCAATCTGAGCAACCCAGCCTTTTCCAGGAAAAGGGTGGCACCAAATGCATCGCAGTTAATAATTGCATATAATGGGAACGCTCTTCCACCTCTGTTTTGCTCCAACTCTCCATTTCAAGAGGGTTTGAAAATGGATTTGTTGGAAAGAGAATAACATTTCCTTTTATGATGCCCCAGAAATAAGCCTCTTTCCCAAAAGCTCTTGCCAAAGAAAAGGGAAAAACTCTTGTGTCATGTTATTGTGAGACGCCTTGTATCATTATGGACTCAAGAAAGGCAGAATAGAAATAATAATAATAATAATAATAATAATAATAATAATAATAATAATAATAATAAATCACACAGTCCTAGACACATGGGAAGTGTTCGACTTGTGATTTTGTGATACGAAATCCAGCATATCTATCTTGTTTGCTGTGTCATAATAATAATAATAATAATAATTCCATTTGTTTTAATGGTGTGACCTCGAACCTTGATAAGAGATGTGTAACAAATTAATAATAATAATAATAATAATAATAATAATAATAATAATAATTCCATGTATTTTAACTGTGACTTCAAGCCTTGAGAAGAGATGGATAACAAGTAAATAACATTTCCATGTATTTTAATGGTGTGACCTCGATCCTTTTGAAGTATAACAAAATAATAATAATAATAATAATTCCATGTAATTTAACGGTGATCTCAAACCTTTAAAAGAGATGGGTAACAAATAAATAATAATAATTCCATGAGTTTCAACAATGTGACCTTGAGAAGTGATGAGTAACAAATAATAATAATTCCATGTATTTTAACAATTTCTCGAGCCTTGAGAAAAGATGGGTAACAAATTATTAACAACAACAACAACAATAATCCCATGTATTTTAACTGTGTGTCAAGAAATATCGAGCTGACTTTTTGGGTTCCACTTTTATTGTAGCTATTGGCAAGACTATAGATGCATCTACACTGTAGAGTTAACTCAGTTTAATACCACTTTAATAATAATTATAACAACAACAACAACAACAACAACAACTTGGGAAGTATCCGACGTGTGGTCAAATTCAACAGCCAGCAGAATGTCTGCTGTGGACTCATCTTGTGTTTCAAATAATAATAATAATAATAATAATAATAATAATAATAATAATGGGATCTATGCACATCATCCGAAAATACATCACACAGATGCTTAGGAAGTGTTCGACTTGTGATTTTGTGAAACGAAATCCAGCATGTCTATCTTGTTTGCTGTGTCATACAATATAATAATAATAATAATAATAATAATAATAATAATAATAATTAATAATAATAATACAACTATGATCCTATTGCACTGAGATACAGCAGAGAGTGTCAAACTGTTAATAATAATAATAATAATAATAATAATAATAATAATAATAATAATAATAAAAAAAAAATCACACAGTCCTAGACGCTTGGGAAGTGTTCGACTTGTGATTTTGTGAAATGAAATCCAGCATATCTATCTTGTTTGCTGTGTCATACAATATAATAATAATAATAATAATAATAATAATAATAATAATAATAATACAACTATTGCACTGAGATACAGCAGATAGTGTCAAACTGTTAATAATAATAATAATAATAATAATAATAATAATAATAATAATAATAATAAAAAAAAATCACACAGTCCTAGACGCTTGGGAAGTGTTCGACTTGTGATTTTGTGAAATGAAATCCAGCATATCTATCTTGTTTGCTGTGTCATACAATATAATAATAATAATAATAATAATAATAATAATAATAATAATAATACAACTATTGCACTGAGATACAGCAGATAGTGTCAAACTGTTAATAATAATAATAATAATAATAATAATAATAATAATAATAATGATAATAATAATAAATCACACAGTCCTAGACACTTGGGAAGTGTTCGACTTGTGATTTTGTGATACAAAATCCAGCATATCTACCTTGTTTGCTGTGACATAATAAAATAATAATAATAACAATAATATACTTTATTTATATTCCGCTCTATCTCCCTGGGAGGACTTTAGCTGTCTAAATGCTATGGACTCCTGGGAGCTGTCGTCTGGGTCTTTGGATGCATCTACATTGCAAAATTAATGCATTTTGGGCCTCCACTTGAACTGTTCTCAAGTCCTGGGAGATGCAAGAGGCCAAAGATCTTGGAAAATTGCATCTCCCAGGCTTCTATAATACTGAGCCCTGGCAATTTAAGTGGTGTCAAACTGCATTAACTCGATGGCGTCGATGCCGCCTTGGACTTGAGTGCCATAATCGGAAAGCGTCTTGCAATGATCCCAAAACAAGATTGAGAGCTTTAGCTTCTTTCGGAGACGAAACTCGCTTTCTAATGCGCTCGGTTCCTGCTGTTTCTGCTTTGGATTCAGCAGATGGAACCTGGGCCTTTAATTGGAAGCGGAGAAGACCGTGAACTAAAGCCATTAAGGCATTTAAGAGCCCATTAACGGCAAGCCTCAAGGTCTACACCAGGCTTGGGCAAACTTCGGTCTTCTGGGTGATTTGGACTTCAACTTCCACAATTCCACTTATCTGTCAGGAGGGATTGGATGGTGTCTTTCTTTCTTTTCTTTTCTTTTGCAATATAGTTTTTATTTATTTATTAAGAATGAGAATACATCTAAAGTGAAGAACAGTGTGAAAGGAGAGTAAGTGAAGAAGAGATAAAGAGAGAAAAAAAGGATTTTTATGTTGACTTCCCATCCAACTTTTCTTTCGTCTTCTCCGACATTTTCTTTCATTTATTCTAACCTCCATCTTTTTTGTTTGTTTTTATATCCAAGACAGATCTATCATGAAATTCATTCTTCTTTGTCTCAAGAAATTTACGACATTTGTCCAATTTGTTTTATTCTTCCCTTCTCTTACCTTTTGTGTCAATATGTCCATAGGTATAATGTCTAATATTTTAATCAGCCAATCTTCAACATTTGGGGCTTCTTCCTTTTTCCATACTCTTGTTAGAGTCAATCTTGCTAATGTGGAATAATATTCTATCTCATTTTTATTTAATGTTGTAGTTGTGAATCCTAATAAGTATGTTTCTGGTTTTAATTTAAATTTGGTTCCTAACATTTTTTGCGTCATTTTGTGTGTTGTCTTTTAAAATTCTTTGATTTCTGAACAGTCCCACCATTGGTGGAAAAAGGTTCCTGTTTTTTTCCCCACATTTCCAGCATGTTTTGGAGGTTTTTTAAATTGAATTTTGCTAGCCTTTCCGGGGTTGGATTGGACGGCCCTGTGACATCTTGGGATTTGTACTTCTCTTTTTTGACCTCCCTGCATTTTTTTTTTTGTCAGGAGAAGACAAAGGCGATCGAGCCCTTAGACTATGAGAATGTCATCTCCCAAAGGAAAGCCCAGATTTACAGCGATCCGCTCCGAGATCTGCTCATGTTCCCCATGGAAGACGCCTCCGTGAGTAGCCCTTGCGCTCCGTGCTTAGAAAAGGTTATCAGTACAGTAATAGATTGGACATTTAGCACATCAAAACTTACATACCATATATACATACCAAATACGTCAATAATGGTATTTATTGGCCCTTGACATTTGCTTTTGTTAGGAGCACGCCAGCAAAAGTGGGAAACCTGCAGTCCTTTCTTATTTTGGTTTCCAACGGTTGCTCAGTCCTCCGTGAGTCCAGGAACCGTGAGCCGTGTTCTGTTGCTTTCTCTGCCCTTCAAGGTCTCGGTCGTGCGCCGCCAGAGGAGGACGGTCCAGTCCACGGTGCCGGACGATGCCCTGAAAAAGGCCCAGAGCCTCTTCGTCCGAGAGGTGAGAACGTTCCCGCTTGTGATATTCCATGGTGACGCCAGTGAATGGCGAGTGTGCCAAGCTGTATTACAATTCCTTCTTTTCCCACTCTTCTTCAGTGCATCAAAAGCTACAGCTCTGACTGGCACGTCGTGAACTACAAATACGAGGACTATTCCGGGGATTTCCGGATGTTGCCGTGGTAAGCGCTTCTAGAATCAGAGGATCCAAGAGTTGGAAGAGACCCCAAAAGCCATCCAGTCCAAGCCCATCTGGCCTCTGTTTAAAAGCCTTCAGATAAGGAGCTTCCACCAGACTCCCAAGGCAGAGAGTTCCACTCTTGAACAGTTCTTCTTATGGTTAAGAAGTTCTTCCTAATGTTCGGGTGGAATCCCCTTCCCTGTCGTTTGAATCTATGGATGCAGCCCAGAATCTTCTCTTTCCTTCTGGGTGCATCTACACCAGTGGTTCTGAACCTGTTCCCAGTTGTTTTGGCCTACAACTCCCAGAAATTCCAGTCAGTTTACCAGCTGTTAGGGTTTCTGGGAGTTGAAGGCCAAAAACATCTGGAGACCCCAGGTTGAGAACCATTGATCTTCATTATTGGAGCAATCCTAGGAGATGTAGTTTGGACTCTTTGGTAGTGAAAGCTGGAGAGCTTGTGAAACTACACATCCCAGGACACCATAGCATTGATATATAATAATAACTAAACACAGCAGTCTATTCTAAACATTATCTGAAAAATATGCACCACGATAAAGGTTCAAAGCATAGAACACAATATGTATATTAGAGCATCATATACATAATAATGTTAACAATAATACAAATAATAATACAACTGATGACCAAATTCAGTCAGCTATAGTGGCACACAGTCGCAACTTACAGAGTAGTAACTTACAGAGTATAAAGATTTATAGACTGCAATCATCCAGATTTAAATGTTACACAGAGCAGTTTTCAGTATAGAACATATATCAGACATATATCAACAAGACTCCAACTAAAATTTGTTAGCGACACAGTATGTGTATATTAAGTCTGTCCAAAATGGTATGTAATACGGTGTGAAACTAAATATATCAGTATACAAATCAATTGGCTCAAACCTGGCTTGGAGTCAAAACAAATCAAAGTCTCTGTGGTCTTGAAGCAGTTCTATAGGACTCCTTAGGTTGTAAATGCAGTCAGTTACATACAATTTTGGACAGACTGAATGTACACATACTGTGTTCCTAACAAATTTTAGTTGGAGTCTTGTTAATAATAATAATAATTTATTCTGGAATAATGCTTCTGGAACATGGCCACACAGCCCGAAAGACATACAACAACCCAATAATTTATTTGTTTGACCAATCATATGACCATTTCAAAGTGTAACATAAATAAAAACAAGGCAAAAAGGATGGGAGGACAGGCAGCTGACCATCTGTTTGCCGACAAAATCTTATTTTACTGATTCTTCTTTCAGGAAATGTACTCTTTTCTTGATAGCTTTCAGGATAGTTGGAGTCTTGTTGATATATGTTCTATACTGAAAACTGCTCTGTGTAGCATTTAAATCTGGATGATTGCAGTCTATAAATCTTTATACTCTGTAAGTTACTACTCTGTAAGTTACGACTGTGTGCCACTACAGCTGACTGAATTTGGTCATCAGTTGTATTATTTTTTGTATTATTGTTAACATTATTATGTATATGATGCTCTAATATACATATTGTGTTCTGTGCTTTGAACCTTTATCGTGGTGCATATTTTTCAGATATGACCATAGCATTAAGCCATGGCAGTTAAAGTGGGGTCAAACTGCATTTATTCTACATTGTAGCTGAAGTCTGGAGGACCCTCCTCTATCCTGATAGATGGGTCCTCCATAAGCGTTTTGTGACAATTTCTTAGAATGCAGTTATTGTTATTCCTCTTAACAATTATTCCATTAACTCCTCTTTGTCCATAGCAGTGTCCAGATGCCCGTTCTATGAACTATGCATTATCCAGCTCTCTTGTGTGAAATACTACTACTACTAATAATAATAATAATAATAATGCCCCCCTCTGTGCTTTCTCAGCAAATCCTTCCGGCCGGACAAGATCCCAAGCCACATGTTCGAACTCGATGAAGACTTTGAAAAAGACGAGGTGAGAAGGAGTTGAATGGGATTCCCGTTTCCTGAAACACACCCTGTTTTAATCTGGCATTTTCCTCCCAAACGTTAGTCCTACAGATCATTGAAACATGGGTTCGACTGGTGCAATTCCCCATGTGCCGTCGGGTTGCAACTCCCATTATTCCTTTCTATTGGCTTCCCCAGCTAAGAACCTTGGTGTCGCACCTCAGACTAGTTCACCTTGCTGTAGACACCAGGCAGCACACAGTAGATAGTCTTTTGTAATTTTATTGAGCAAAAGCAGAATATATATAGGCAGAAATATTGTTCCAAAAGTAGTTGCAAAATAGAGTCAGTAAATCCAATAATCCATAGACAAGAAGCAATAGTCCATTCCCAAAGATACACCAATCCAAAGGTTACAGGGATTCATGAACAAGAGTATATCCAAAGCAGAAGTAGCATGAAGACATAGACCATCCACCCTAATAAAGTGAGAATTTGCTTTGACAAAGATTTGCCCTTCAACACACGGTTTTAAAAGCAACCCAAAAATGCATTCTTTTCCCCTTCACTGGCCTCCCTTTTCCCAGCTAATCTAAGACTTCGCTGTGGCATTCCTTTCCATTGCAAACTATCAGCCTGAGAGAGCAACGGGCCTTCAGACTCGGCCTAACCGTCAAGGCCAAACAGCGCATTATCATTATCTCGCACCTGAACGTGAGCCTGAGACAGATCAAGCTCATTATTCCCATGGGAATGTTTCCTTGGTTCTCAGGCTCATCAACAGGCTGCACTTCTGAACCAGCCTGTGTTTGAATCCCAAAATTCCCCACAGCATCATCCTGAAACTCATCTTGAATCCCATCATCTGACACCTGCATCTGTAAACCAAAATCCCCTTCCTCATCTTCACTCTGGAACTGCTGCTGAGTCACAACACTTGGGGACATCCATGATTCCAAATTCAAGAAGTCCTTAAAACTTCCATTTGTGTCTTCGAAATGGTGGTAGAATTATCACATTTCACCCACTGAAAGTTGACCCTGTGCTCAGTTCTGGCAAATTCCAGCTCAATATTATATTCCGGTTACTTTTAAAAGAGCTCTCCAAGGTGCTGGACGTATTTTCTAGTGCAGGGTTCAGCACCTTGGAGAGCTCCTTCAAATCCCACTGATCTGAGTCTCTGAAACCAATTTTCTCTGTATAGCGAAACCAATGACTGTGTCTCCCTTTGCTAGGATTCCTCGTCTTTATGTTCTCAAAAGGGCGGAGTGATCAGACAAGGCTGGCTCTACAAGGCCAACGTCAACAGCACCATCACGGTGACTATGAAGGTGAGATGCTCTCTTCTGCTATTATAGGGTCTCCATATTGTTCGATGTTTGTACCCATTGTCTACGATTCTTTATTGCTTTCCTGGAGCACCTCTTTGGGAACCGTAAACTCATGACTTTTGGACTGACACCACTCCATCGACCACCTCTTCGTGTAGCATTCCTCTCAATGATCCTCCAGAGATACTCTGACAAAAATATGATGGGTGATTACTGTGTTGACTTTAAGAAACAATCCAAAATATTTGTTAGTTGCCTCCCAAAAAGGTTCAAGCTTTTGAGAACTTGATCTCTCTCCGTCAAGGGTGGTGCTGCAAGAAGTGTTCTGGGTTGGAGCATTAAGTTGATCTAAAGTCATGGCGTCTGGCGTTTGACCATTAAATTATGGCCAAGGATTGGTCTAGATGGCCCTTGGCATCCCTTTAAACTCTAGGATGGTCTCTGTGGAGTCACTTGAATTGATTTTATATACAGTTGGCTTTGCGTAGCTTAGAGATAGATAAAGAGATAGATAGTAAAGTCATCCCGCTGTATCAATGAATATTGCATCCATAGATTCAACTATGCACAGCTTGAAAATATTCCCCCCAAAATCCCAAAGGCAAACATATATATATATATATATATATATATATATATATATATATATATATATATATATGAGAGAATGACATCATTTTACTTGTATACAATAGCAGCTGAATATTTATGGATTTGGGTATCCATTGCGGATTCTGGAACAAGATCCCAGTGGATCCGAGGACACACTGTCTATTGCAAAATGGGATCCAAAGTGGGTTATAAGTTAAAATAGCTAAAATAATATGTTTATATTATTATTATTATAATTAATAATAATAATATTACTATTATTATATTTATTATGTTTCTTTGTACCTTGCTTTTTCTCTCCACAAAGGAGATTCAAAACAGCTCCAAGAGACATTAATGACATTAAGCTGTTAACCTAAAGCAAGAGCATAATAATAATAATAATAATAATAATAATAATAATAATAATAATAATAATAATAATATGTAAAGCAGAGTGAAGAACCTGCTTTGATTGAAGTAAAAAATCAGAAACTCCTCAAAGCACAGCAGACAAAAAACCAGTACAAGAAAACCGCACTACAAACTAGAGCTGACAGCTGGTGCAACAAAGTTCCCGAAGCCAGATTAAAGGAGCGAATTTTATTTTCAGATAGTGAATTTTTTTGTGCATGTACTTTTTTCTTTATTTGCATCTAGGTCTTCAAACGGCGGTATTTCTACCTCACCCAGCTCCCCGACGGCTCTTACATCCTCAACTCCTACAAGGACGAAAAGACCTCCAAGGAATCCAAAGGGTGCATTTTCCTGGATTCGTGCATCGACGTGGTTCAGGTAGAGGCGCTCCCAAAGAGGTCCACCCCTGCAGTACAACTTGTTGGAAGTCATCCTGGACTACACAAGTCTCATTTACTAGATAGGTAGTGGATAGAATAGATGGAGGGAATCCTCTCTATAATCCCATGCATGCCCAGATAGGCTTTACTGTTTTCTCTCTTCTATCCTGTTTACATCCACTTCCTTCCCTTGTTGTTTTAGCAATGTGATCTCTGCAGGGATGAGGTTACATCCTCTACATAGATTGGCATTTTTATTACCCCAAAAGAGAAGGCACAGATCATGCAGTTGGTTGCCATTCTTCCTCCTTTGTCTTTTCACCAAGAAGCACACATTTTGCCACTCTCGTAGGCAAAATGTAGCTATCTAGATATCTTTGTTATTTTTACCTGCTTACCTACCTTAGAAGCTAGCTTAGACAGCTAGTTAGCTCCAAACCCTTTACTATCTACAATGGATTTCTTTTTACCTCAATAAATACGTTTTGAACTTTTAAGCTGACTTTGCCATCCTGAAGAAGAAAGGCTTCTCTTAGCTCACCTCACGTAAGTTTCTTGCTGTTTGGAAGGCAACCTTTGTTGGGAATCTATCTCAACAAAGAGGGTTATTTTGAGCCTAACAGCTCACAGATTCTCAACACAAATAGAGTACAGACGAATGCTCGGTGGGTTCCCCGTCCTCAGCTTTGGCTGATTTCCCTTTGGCCTTCCCGCAGTGTCCCAAGATGCGGCGCAACGCGTTTGAGCTGAAGATGCTGGACAAGTACAGCCATTACCTGGCAGCTGAAAGCGAGCAGGAGATGGAGGAGTGGCTGGGGACCCTGCGCAAGATCATCCAGGTGAATGCGGAGAGCCTGGTGCCAGAGAAGAAGGAGGCCGTGGAGGCCATGCCAGGTGAGCCAGCAAAGCCCACTTCTCCGGGAGCCAGAGGCTTCTTCTTCTGGGAGGGACTTTCCCATGTCTTGGGGCAACTTGAAGACGAGCAGAGGATTTCCTTCTAGCATGGGATTTCATGCATGATCATAGAATAGTAGAGTTGGAAGAGACCTCATGGGCCATCCAGTCCAACCCCCTGACAAGAAGCAGGAAATTGCATTCAAAGCACCCCCAACAGATGGTCATCCAGCCTCTGCTTAAAAGCCTCCAAAGAAGGAGCCTCCACCACACTCTGCGGCAGAGAGTTCCACTGCCAAACAGCCCTTCTCACAGTGAGGAAGTTCTTCCTGATGTTCAGGTGGAGTCTCCTTTCCTGTAGTTTGAAGCCATCGCATTCCATTTGGGGAAATGGAGCATAACGTTATGGGGAAGATTTGACTCACAAACAATATGTGGCCCTCAGTTTCTCTTCTGCTACATTGTATTGCAATGCAGGACACCACCTCCACATACATCTATATATATAAAAGGGTAATGAAATTTCGGCCTAGGACAAAACAACAAAACTACACATCCCAGAAACACTAAACTTGGCAGCACAACCCCCCATCCATGCCTCTACGTTCATACAACAAAAAGAAAAGAAAAATTAAGTCTTAATTAGAGGGAGAGGAATAATTGTTATTATCCAATTGCTGCCAGTTAGAAGGCTAAGCTCCGCCCACTTGGTCTCCTAGTAACCCACTCAGCCCAGGGGACAGGCAGAGTTAGGCCTCACTTAGGCCTCTTCCACACTGCCCATAAAATACAGATTATCAGATTTTACCTGGATTATATGGCAGTGTAGACTCAAGGCCCTTCCACACAGCTATATAACCCATTTATAATGGACTTAATGTCAGGGGAAAACCTTTACCCTTTACCTTAACTACCACCAATTCCTCAATACTTTATTTCCCAGACCACCATACTTCGCCACAACAACACGTGGCCGGGCACAGCTAGTATACATATGTACATAAATAGGCAGTCCCCAAGTTATGAACAAGATAGGTTTAGTTAAGTGAGTGGCTCTGAGTCCTCTTCGGGGTGGGAAGTATTGCTGTATATGCATGTATTTGACTAAGTTTCTGTGGGATCGCTACTTGTGTGTATGTGTGTTAAGGGAAAAACACCTGGTCAAACAGAATTCAAAGTTAGGTAATTAGAACAATCAAGGATAACAAGCTAGAACCACTCCCTGAATGGGGTATAACTTGGGGAATGTTTGTCATGCTTTTTGGGACTTACTGAGTCACTTGCTTCAGAACTTACTCGGAGTAAGTTCCTGGCTGAGAGCCTACTACGCTTGTCTCCTTGCACCGTTTGAAGAAGAAATCTCCAAAGAAGATGCATACATTTAATGCAAAGAATTTTATGTGAGTTTGTTGCTGTAGAAAGAGACTGAGTTATTTTGAAGCTGGAGGTTTTGTGTTTTTGAAGCTGCTTGTTTAATTTTCTCCTTGACTCTGCTACTTAAGAGTAAACTTTATTTATTATTTATTTATTTACAGTATTTATATTCCGCCCTTCTCACCCCGAAGGGGACTCAGGGCGGATCACATTACACATATAAGGCAAACATTCAATGCCTTAACATAGAACAAAGACAAGACAAACACGGGGCTTCGAGCTGGCCTCGAACTCATGACCTCTTGGTCAGAGTGATTTGTTGCAGCTGGTTGCTCAACAGCCTGCGCCACTTTGATTTTTCCATTTTCTTGGCTTGTATTTGCTCATTGTGGATGCACAAAAGGGCTGGATAAGTCTGGACAGGACTGCATGCAGTTTGTTTTTCCACAGACCCGTAACAGGAAGGTTAGGACATAACTATAGTAAATAAATAAATAGTTATGAACAGGGTTGAGACAAGACCAAGTGAAATAAATTTTTCCCTCAGAAGGGAAAATCACTCCGGGAAGAGTACTGGGATAATTGTTTTATTGCTTTGTTACTGTTATTTGTTTGTTTTATCGGGCCAGGCCCCATGTAAGCCGCCCCGAGTCCCTTCAGGGAGATGGGGCGGGGTATAAAAATAAAGTTGTTGTTGTTATTATTATTATTATTATTATTATTATTATTATTATTATCAACACAACGACATTGTATGGCACAGCAAACAAGATAGATATGCTGGATTTATTATTATTATTATTATTATTATTATTATTATTATTATTATTATCATCATCCTGGGGGAAAGGGTTCTCCAATTCCTACAGGAACACAAAGTGAGCTGAAGCACAGACAACAAAACAAACATCCCTATGCGATCCAAAACCATCTATCTATCTGGCTGGAAGTGAGGAGAGGCAGGAATGTGACCCCGGCTCTCTGAATGGAAAACTCTTGGCCGGGTGCCATCCTTTCTTTTCCAAGTTTCCAGCATTGCTGCGTTTGGGAACGGAGCCCTTTCCTGCATCTGCTTTTTGTGTCTTTGCAGAGGATGACTCCACCAGCCAGGGAAAGTCGGAGAACATCCTGGAGAGCTTGGAGCGGAGCATGCATCCGGAGCTCATGAAGGTAGATTTGGCATCCAAAGCCTTTGTCAGAACTGGTGGGAAAAGGGCAGGAGGACAAAGCTTTAGCTCAACGCCCTTTTGGACCATTCAGCCAAACCATTCTTTTGCAAATCCAAGCAGGTACCGTTCAAAGAAACAGGTTGCTCCTGTTTCTCTCCCCAGACTCAAGTCTCAATGGAAAACTTTCCATTTCCAAGACACCTTGGCAATACGGGAAACAGGGAGCAGCCATTTCAATTTGGAAGGAATTTGTTTTGCCACTTTGGAAAATGTTATTTTGCCCAGTTTCAGTTTGGAAACAGGCGGGTTGCTTTGTTTTCTTTGGTCTGCCTCACATCCCAAGGCAATCTTGGCAACATGGAAAACATTGAGCTCCCAATGTATAGATCCAGATTAATTTTGGAATATTTTTTTTTTAATTTTGGAAAATATATTTTAGAAAATTATCTTGCCATTTCCATCTCTGGATTTTGAAAGAAAAGCCTTGTGATACTGCTGATAATCCAGGAGAGAGAGAAAATAGACAAAACAGTCCCGTCCAATCATAGAAAGGTTTCTCCTTTGCACTGGCTATGTTGGCTGGGGGATTATGGGTAATGTTATCTAAGGGTTGGTATCAAACTTGGTGGATTTTACATGAATTCAGCACTGGAGGTCCAGCTTTTTGTAACCTGAAATGAAATTGATTTGGCACTCCCGGATACTTGAAACGGATGAATTGACAGCTCTGGTTTTTGCAATCTGTTCCAATCGATTGCTTGCAATTTATTTATTTATTTATTTTGCAAGATTGGGCCTCTTTCACTTTCCTGAAGGCAAGGACTTTGCTAATGTCAGGCACTTTGCTTGCTTTGACCTTCCATTGAAGCTGATGCTTGTTTCCATTTCAGTACGGAAGGGAAACGGAGCAGCTGAACAAGCTCAGCCGAAACGACGGGAGGCAGAACCTCTTCTCCTTCGATCCGGAAGTGCAGGTGCTTTGCATCTCCAAAAATACACACCTGAAAACACACATTGCTTTACCAAAATGTATGCTTTTCCCCTTTCCCGCCCAACAAAAGAAAGGTCCTTGGAGCAGCTTCTGATTGAAAAGGGATGCAATGCAAAATGAAGAATGGATGGGGAGGGAGAAGGAAGAGAGAGAGAAATCTGTTGTCTCTCTCCCATTTTATTTTCTCCACTTTGCAAAAACAGCAACAATAATCCCAGTCATCTATGGGAAAAGGAATCCAAATGCAGTCCAAAGTCATGTCCATCCTTGGCCTTCCATGCAAATATTCTGATTCCTCCAACCTCAGGAGGTCAACTACACTGTAGAATGAATGCAGTTTTGTTGAGAATCTGTGAGCTGTTGGGCTCAAAATAACCCTCTTTGTTGAGGTAGATTCTCAACAATATAGCAGAGTGCAGAAGCACGCCTTCCAAACAGCAAGTAACTTACGTTGAGGTAAGCTAAGGGAAGCCTTTCTTCTTTAGGATGGCAAAGGATTGCAAAGTCATCTTAAAAGTTCAAAAGGTATTTATTGAGGTAAAAATAAATCCATTGTAGATAGAAAAAGGTTTTGGAGCTAGCTAGCTGTGTAAGCTAGCTTCTAAGGTAGGTAAGCAGGTAAAAATAACAAAGATATCTAGATAGCTACATTTTGCCTTCTCTTTGGGCCATAAAAATTCCAGTCTACGTAGGGATGTAACCTCATCCCTGCAGAGATCACATTGCTAAAACAACAAGGGATGGGAGTGGATGTAAACAGGATAGACGAGAGAAAACAGCAAAGCCTATCTGGGCATGCATGGGATTATAGAGAGGATTCCCTCAGTCTATTCTATCCACTACCTATCTAGTAAATGAGACTTGTGTCGTCCAGGATGTCATCTCCAACAAGTTTTATACCACTCAAGGCTCAATGCTATGGAATGCTTTGCAATTTGATGCGTTAAACAAGGCCTTGCTAAACTACAACTCCCACGATCCCATCACATTGAGCCATGGCACTTCAAACTGCACTCATCCTACAGTGGAGCTGCATCATAAGGCAGCCAGGGAACGTTCCTCCAAAATCTTCCTTCCTTCTTCCTCAGAGGCTAGATTTCTCCGGGATCGAGCCGGACGTGAAGCCGTTTGAGGAAAAATGCAGCCAGCGCTTCCTGGTGAACTGCCATGCCTTGACTTTCAATCTTGTGGCCCAACTGAACGACCAGGCAAAGGATCCGCCAACAAACGTATGCCATCTTTGAGCCATTTTTATTACGATGTATATATTGTGTTGTCGAAGGCTTTCATGGCCGGGATCAAAGGTTTGTTGTATGTTTTCCGGGCTGTATGGCCATGTTCTAGAAGTATTCTCTCCTGACGTTTCGTCCCATCTATGGCAGGCATCCTCAGAGGTTGTGAGGTATGGAGAAACTCAGCAAGGAAGGTTTATATATACGGTAGAGTCTCACTTATTCAAGCTTCGCTTATCCAAGCTTCTGGATTATCCGAGCCATTTTTGTAGTCAATGCTTTCAATATATCGTGATATTTTGGTGCTAAATTCGTAAATACAGTAATTGCAACATAACATTACTGCATATTGAACTACGTTTTCTGTCAAATTGGTTGTATAACATGATGTTTTGGTGCTTAATTTGTAAAATCATAACCTAATTTGATATTGAATAGGCTTTTCCTAAATCTCTCCTTATTATCCAACATATTCACTTATCCAACATTCTGCCGGCCCGTTTACGTTGGATAAGCGGGACTCTACTGACTCTAATAACAAAATCCAGCATATATATCTCATTTGCTGTGTCATACTATGTCTTTGTGTCAATATAATATTAATAATAATAATAATAATAATAATAACAAAATCCAGCATATATATCACGTTTGCTGTGTCATACTATGTCTTTGTGTCAAAATAATAATAATAATAACAAAATCCAGCATATATATCACTTTTGCTGTGTCATACTATGTCTTTGTGTCAAAATAATAATAATAATAATAATAATAATAATAATAATAATAATAATAATCCTCAGCTGCTGTAAGAAAATCGCACAGACAGACTACAAACAGAGGCACAACTATGTGGCCCAAATGAGTCATTGGAACTTATGCCTCAAGTATCACCTCCCAGCAGGAAAGAACTGGTGGGATCACAAACCTGCAAAAGTATTGGAAAATGAACCTGCAAAGATACTGTGGGACTTCCGAATCCAGACTGACAAAGTTCTGGAACACAGCACACCAGACATCACACCTAATTTGATGTTTAATAGGCTTTTCCTTAATCCCTCTTTATTATCCAAGATATTCGCTTATCCAAGCTTCTGCCGGCCCGTTTAGCTTGGATAAGTGAGACTCTACTGTACCTGTGGAAAGTCCGGGGTGAGAGAAAAACTCTTTGTCAGTTGGAGGCCAGTGTGAATGTTGTAGTTAATCACCTTGATTAGCATTGAATAGCTTCATCTCCTGGCTACTTACTGCCTGGGGGCATCCTTTGTTCAGAGTCGTTAGCTGCCCCTGGTTCCCATGTCTGGAACTCCTCTGTTTTCAGAATGTTGCTTCTTATTTACTATTCTGATTTTTGAGTTTTTTAATACTAGTAGCCAGATTTTGTTCAATGCTAATCAAGGTGCTTAACTACAACATTCACGCTGGCCTCCAACAGACAAAGAGTTCTTCTCTCACCCTAGACTTTCCACAGATATATATGAACCTTCCTTGCTTAGTTTCTCCATACCTCACAACCTCTGGGGATGCCTGCCACAGATGTGGGTGAAACGTTTGGAGAGAATACTTCTAGAACATGGTCATACAGCTCGGAATACATACAACAACCGGATGTATATATTGTTGGAAAATCCCTGCCGATGCTGTAATGCAGGTATGGGCAAACTTGGGCCCTCCAGGTGTTTTGGACTTCAACTCCCACCATTCCTAACAGCCGGTAGGCTGTTAGGAATGGTGGGAGTTGAAGTCCAAAACACCTGGAGGGCCCAAGTTTGCCCATGCCTGCACTAATGTTTGAGTTGCCACTTTGAGGATTCTGGGATTGGGAGTCGTGACCCGTTTGTATATAAAAATAATGGTCAATAAATCCTCCCTTCCTTGCCTTAATATGCAGGTAGAGCCATTTTTCCTCAGCCTGGCTTTGTTCGATTTGAAAAGCGGTTGCAAGATTTCGGCGGATTTCCACGTGGATTTGAACCCATCTCCGGTCCAAGAGATGCTGCCGGAGGTCTCCACTCAAGATCCTGGGAATAGCCCCCTGAACAACCACTTTTTGGACAAAGTCACAGAATCATGTTTACGCTACGTAAAGCAGGTAAGGACTTTGGGATATATGGCATCTTCAAGATACAGTAGAGTCTCACTTATCCACTGAACAAAGGATGCCCCCAGGCAGTAAGTAGCCAGGAGATGAAGCTATTCAATGCTAATCAAGGTGATTAACTACAACATTCACACTGGCCTCCAACTGACAAAGAGTTCTTCTCTCACCCCGGACTTTCCACAGATACAGTAGAGTCTCACTTATCCAAGCTAAATGTGCCAGCAGAAGCTTGGATAAGGCTAATATCTTGGATAATAAGGAGGGATTAAGGAAAAGCCTATTAAACATTAAATTAGGTTATGATTTTATAAATTAAGCACCAAAACATCATGTTTTACAACAAATTTGACAGAAAAAGTCGTTCAATACGCAGTAATGCTATGTAGTAATTACTGTATTTACGAATTTAGCACCAAAATATCATGATATATTGAAAACATTGACTATAGAAATGGCATGGATAATCCAGAAACTTGGATAAGCGAGTGTTGAATAAGTGAGACTGTATTTACATAAAGCTCAAATTTAAGATAAGACTGTCCAACTCTGATCTAATCATTATTCTCATCTTCTTCAATGTAAATGTGCTTATGCATCCTTTTAATCATAATAGAGTAAAATAATACATGTAATAATAATAATAATAATAATAAATACAGGAAAATAATACATGTAATAATAAATAGAGTGAAATAATAAATATAATAATAATAAGCTCAGAGTGAAATAATAAATGTATTATTAATAATAATAAAAATAGAGTAAAATAAATGTAATAATATCAATAATAATAGAGAAAAATAATAAATGTACCATATATTCTCGAGTCTAAGCTGACCCAAATATAAGCCAACCAGCACCCTGACCCAAGTTTAGGCCAAGGGGGGCTTTTTCAGTCTTAAAAAAGTGGCTGAAAAACTAGGCTTATACTTGAATATATACAGTAGGTATATGGTTGTAAACATGGGCATAAGCATATGATATAGAGCTGTAAAAAACAGTGTTGATGCACCCAAAGTTGGCATTGTTTTTCTTACTTTTGTGCCATTGGAAAACTCAAGGAACGTCAGTTCAACTATTGCAAGTTTGGAAGTTTCCAGTTCTGTGCAAAGAGGTTTGGATCCCATGGACTCACCCTGGAGGACCCACTGATGTCTAGGGAAGTGTCTTCTAGTGGTTCAGTAGAAAAACCAAGTTTCTTCCCAGCTCTGCCATTTCTCTATTGATCAGATTGACGCAGGCTCCGTGGTGCCCGAGCCGCCTCCGATGTGCTTTGTAGGTTCTGACGCTCTGCTCCGTCTCTTTTCCGCGAAGGGGGTCTTCTCGGTCGCCAAGCCTCACCCGGAAATCTTCCTGGTCGCCCGGGTGGAGAAGGTCCTCCAAGGGAGCATCACGCACTGCGCGGAGCCGTATATCAAGAACTCGGACCCCATAAAGGTAGGTCAAGTCATGGTCAGGTTACAACTTGGTCATTAGGATGGGGAACACATTATAAAAGTGCCAATATCCTTGCAAGAATGATGCTTTTTTGCCTTAACGGCAATTCATTGCAGGACAAAATACACTTTGCTTGCAAACTTCCTGAAACCAATGCTGTTTCCTATAAATTAGATAATACATACATTTTAAGAATGTGAACAGCTGTCAATACAGTTGGAAAATACATCCAAAAATACATTCTAGATGCTAGATCAGGGGTCCCCAAACTAAGGCCCGGGGGCCACATGCGGCCCTCCAAGGTCATTTATCCGGCCCCCACCCTCGGTTTTAGACTTAGGCTCACCCTAAGTCTGAAATGACTTGAAGGCACACAACAACAATCCTAATTAACATGACTATCTCATTAGCAAGAAGCAGGCCCACGCTTCCCATTGAAATCCTGGTAGGTTTATGTGGGTTAAAATTGTTCTTATTTTTAAATATTGTTCTTTCGTGTTGCGCATTGTAGATGGTAAACGGAAGCTCATGAGCCGAGAGTCACCCTGCAGAACAATGACGCACCACTCAGATTTGCAGAACAAATAATACAAGAACTTTACTAATTCCAAGAGATCCAAAGAACAATGGTATTCACAATGGTCCCTCTGATTGCTTACAGAAACCCAGCAGTCATAAACAGTCCTTTTTCAGTCCATAAATCTGCTTCAGTGAAGAATACAGTCCTGGTTCTTCATCCTCTTTTCCCAGTAGCAAACAAGGCCTCAGAAATAGCAAGGACTCTCTGAGTACAGAGCCATCTTCCCCAGGCAGTACTCAGTCACCACACAGACTCACACTGAACAAAAACTTGTTCAAAACGGTTCTCCAGCAGCAGAACAGAAAGAGTTTCAAATCAAATTACAGGTCTTTGCAGGTTCAGCCAATCGGCTTCATGCACTTCATTTTCCAGTTAACACACAAATATAGCAAAGTGCCTTTGCAAACCATAACATTTCTTTGGCCCTTTTTTTTTGCACTATAAATAAGACATATGCAGTGTGCATAGGAATTTGTTCATATTTGTTTTTAAACTATAGTCTGGCCCCCCAACACTCTGAGGGACTGTGGACCGGCCCTCTGCTTAAAAAGTTTGAGGACCCCTGTGCTAGATGATGTCACAAAAAGGGTTGATGGAAGGAGCTCAAGCTGCTGTCTAACTGCCTCATCACACTAGAGCATCAATCCACTTTAAATCTGGTTTCTGCCTCCTACAGAATTCTGGGGTTTGTAGTTTGGTGAGGCCCAGGACATGTCTTGTCTGAGCTGTTTTAAAGCCCCCTAAAATGGATTTAAAATGAATCCAAGCTCTGATGTGATGAGTTCCTATGGTCTACTCACCTGGAAGAAATTATGCATCCACACTGCAGAATGAATGCAATTTGACATTGCTTAAACTGCCATGGAATATTGCTATGGAATCCTGGGAGTTTTAGTCTGCCCACCTTGGCAGAAAAAGCTAGAGAGCTTGTAAAACTAAAACTCCCAAGCCCTGTCTACACTGTGATATAATTAAGTTTGTGAATCCAGATTGTCTGTTTTGACTTGGATTATGTGTCAACATATCAGTTTATCTTCAAGTATATATGGTAAATTAGCCTCCCCGCATAAGCAGCCCCTAATTTTTCCTACTTGACAGATGCAACTGTCTTTCAGGTTGCTTAGTTCAACTACGAGCAGGGCTATTTTTTATTTTTAAAATGTCGGGTGCTCACTCCGACACGGGTTGGCCTCGAACTCATGACCTCTTGGTCATAGTGATTTATTGCAGCTGTCTGCTAACCAGCCTGCGCCACAGCCCGGCCCTGGATTCAGAAACCAGATTATTTGGCAGTGTAGATCCATCGCCGGGGCCCCTGGTGGCAAAGTGTGTTAAAGCGCTGAGCTGCTGAACTTGCAGACCAAAAGGTCCCAGGTTCAAATCCCAGGAGCGGAATGAGCTGTTGCTCCAGCTCCTTCCAACCTAGCAGTTCAAAAACATGCAAATGTGAGTAGATCAATAGGTACCGCTTCAGCGGGAAGGTAACAGCGCTCCATGCAGTCATGCCGGCCACATGACTCTGGAGGTGTCTATGGACAACGCTGGCTCTTTGGCTTAGAAATGGAGATGAGACCAACCCCCAGAGTCGGTCACGACTGGACTTAACGTCAGGGGAAACCTTTACCTTTTACCTAGATCCACTGCCAGACTTCAATATCCTTGAACCATGGCAATGAAAGAGATATGAAACTGCATTAATTCCACTGTGTAGATGCAATCCTAGATGGACATCATCTTGAACTGTTTTGGCATACCCTTATGGTTTTCATGACATATTTTCTGCCTTTGGAGCTCTCCTTGGGCCACCAAAACATCTCAGAGCCTTTCACTTGGGTCCGTCCTCAGGTGTCTTGTTTCTTGCAGACGGCGCAGAAGGTCCACAAAGTTGCCAAACTAGTCTGCAGCCGCCTCGGACAATACCGGATGCCGTTTGCGTGGGCCGCCCGGTGAGTACGTTTTGGACCTGTTTCCCTGCCTCCTCTGCAAGCTAGAAGGGGTTGCAGGCAATCCAGTCCGCTCTGGGTTTTAGTCTGAACTTTAAGGGAACGATTTGCGGGCGCTGCATTTTCCGTTGTGCTGTAATAACCTCCTCGTTTTTCCTTTTTCCAGACCGATCTTCAAAGACTCTCAAGGAACGTTGGATCTAGATGGGAAATTCTCTCCTCTCTATAAGCAGGACAGCAGCCGGCTTTCGATCGAAGATTTGCTCAAACTGTTGGTGGAATATAAGAAGTAAGTGAGCGGAGGAGCCAAAGCTGGCGGCTGGGAAGTATATTACCGTATATACTCGAGTATAAGCCGACCCAAATATAAGCCGAGGCACCTAATTTTACCACAAACAAACTGGGAAACCATTGACTCCAGTATAAGCCGAGAGTGGTAAATTTCAGAAATAAAAACAGATACCAATAAAATTACATTAATTGAGGCATCAGTAGGTTAAATGTTTTTGAATATTTACATAAAGCTCTAATTTCAGATAAGATTGTCCATCTCTGATTAAATCATTATTCTCATCTTCTTCAATGTAAATGTGCTTATGTATCATTTTAATAATAATACAGTAAAATAATACATGTAATAATAATAATAATAATAAATACAGGAAAATAATGCAAGTAATAATAGAGTAAAATAATAAATGCAATAATAATAATAAGATCAGAGTGAAATAATAAATGTATTATTAATAATAATAAAAATAGAGTAAAATAAATGTAATAGTAGCAACAATAATAGAGAAAAATAAAAAATGTAATAATACCAATAACAATAGAGAAAAATAATAAATGTACCATATATTCTTGAGTATAAGCTGACCCAAATATAAGCCAACCAGGATCCTCACTCGAGTATAAGCCGAGGAGGGCTTTTTCAGTCTTAAAAAAAGGGCTGAAAAACTAGGCTTATACTCGAGTATATACAGTACTATTGTTCTCCTCCAAATGAGGGTGCAGTTACACTGTGGAATGAATGCAGCTTGAAATCACTTTGATTGGCTCAGTGCTATGGAATTCTGGGAGTTTAAGTTTCACATAATGGGCTGGAATGCCATTTATATTAATAGATGCTCCCTTTTTGTGGTAAGTTGAAAGCCAGTCTGTCTGGTCTGCAAAGGGAAAGTAAACCATAGCACACTGCATCTAGAGGTGCATCTACATTGTAAGACTTAATGCAGTTTGACACCACTTTTAATGGCTCAATGCTATAGAATCCTGGGAGTTATGGTTTTGCAAGGTCTTGGTATTTTATCTGCAGGGAGAGTGGGTAATACATTCATTATTATTATTATTATTATTATTATTATTATTATTATTATTATTTTATTGTATGACACAGCAAACAAGATAGATATGCTGGATTTCATATCACAAAATCACAAGTCGAACACTTCCCAAGTGTCTAGGACTGTGTGATGTATTTTCGGATGATGCGTGCAGATCCCAGTAGGGTGGCCTTTTGCAGTTGGCAGATCGTGATTTTGTCAATGTCTATTGTTTCCAAATGCCGGCTGAGCTCTTTTGGCATGGCACCCAATATGCCAATCACCACTGGGACCATAATAATAATTATATTATTATTATTATTATTATTATTATTATTATTATTATTCAACATTGTATGACACAGCAAACAAGATAGATATGCTGGATTTCATATCACAAAATCACAAGTCGAACACTTCCCAAGTGTCTAGGACTGTGTGATGTATTTTCGGATGATGTGCGCAGATCCCAGTAGGGTGGCCTTTTGCAGTTGGCAGATCGTAATTTTGTCAATATCTATTGTTTCCAAATGCCAGCTGAGATCTTTTGGCACGGCACCCAATATGCCAATCACCACCGGGACCATAATAATTATATTATTATTATTATTATTATTATTATTATTATTATTATTATTATTATTCTCTGCCCAAGAGGACTGGTGCCTCACCAAACTACAGATCCCAGAATCCCATGGCAGTTAAAGTGGTGTCAAACTGCATTGATTTGTGTATGCATTCGTTTCAAAACTTCAGCACATTCCCATTATACTTGGTTTTAATGATGAGCTGCTTTAGGAGAAAGGTGAAGAATACAGTGAAATAAATACCGCATATACTTGACGATAAGCCGAGTTTTTCAGCCCTTTTTATCAGCTGAAAAAGCCTCCCCCGGCTTATAATATTTATCTCCTCCCTTATCAATGTGTTTTATTTTCCAAAGCCTCCCTCGTTCTTAACCAAGGGAGTGTTGTGAAAAGGAAAATAAGGCCTTGCAAGTCAGGAAGAAGAATATATATATATACCCATTAATCTTATAAAAGCATTTTCCCCTGAAATATTTGTTAATCTCTGCTACAGATATATAGGCACTTCCCCTTGCAAGCCTTTGCAATCCCTATGTACCGAAATACTTATATCTATACATATAAATTTTATATATGAATTTCCTCTCATATGTCTGTAAGTTTTTGCAAATCCTATATACATATAGATATCTAGAGATTTCCATATACCTGTATATCTGTATCTATGTGTATACATTATTTTTATATATGAAATTTTTGCCTCACATGTTTGCAAATCCTATACAGATATAATTATCTATATAGAGAGATATCTAGATAGATATATATGAATACTAGCTGTGTCCGGCCACGCGTTGCTGTGGCGAAGTATGGTGGTATGGGAAATAATGTATTGAGGAATTGGTGGTAGTTAAGGTAAAGGATAAATGTTTTCCCCTGACATTAAGTCCAGTCGTGTCTGACTCTGGGGGTTGTTGCTCATCTTGAGTCTACACTGCCATATAATCCAGTTGAAATAAGATAATTTGTATTTTATAGGCAGTGTGGAAGAGGCCTGATTGAAGTGGCCCTGGGCTGAGTGGGTTGCTAGGAGACCAAGTGGGTGGAGCTTAGCCTTCTAACTGACAGCAGACCAAGTGGGTGGAGCTTAGCTTTCTAACTGGCAGCAATTGGATGAAAGCAATTATTCCTCTCCCTCTAATTAGGACTTTATTTTTCTTTTCTTTTTGTTGTATGAACGTAGAGGCATGGATGAGGGGTTGTGCTGCCAAGTTTAGTGTTTCTGGGATGTGTAGTTTTGTTGTTTTGTCCTAGGCCGAAATTTCATTACCCTTTGATATAGATAGATAGATATATAGGGCTTGGAAATACTACAGCGGAAATGCACACACACACATATAGAGATTTCAGGATAGATGCAGGAGGGAAAATTTGTGTTTCGGCTTATATTCGGGTTGGCTTATACTCGAGTATATACGGTACATGAGTAATTGCTTTATTTTCTTATTTATACAGGCCGGAAAAGACGAAGTTGCAAGTGATACCCGGCCAGTTAAATATTACGTTGCAGTGTGTCCCGTTGGACATCCCAAGTAAGGGGTTTATATTTGGAAAATAACTCAAAACATGGTTTCATCTTGGAGGAAAGGTTAGACGTGGATCATTATGACTACTTGATTTCCAGATTGCCTTACGGCGTCTTACGTCCCCATCAAACCCTTTGAGAAGCCGGATCCTGGGGGTGAAGTGGCCGTCGAGGTGGAGGAATTCATCCCCGAAATCGCAAAGTATTCCCACCCTTTCACTGTCTACAAGAACCAGCTCTACATCTACCCTTTGCATTTAAAGTACGACAGCCAGAAAACCTTTGCCAAGGTGAGACGTATACAGTGTGCACGTATGGATGGTAACTTTGCAAAACGCGGTTATGTTAGATATTTCATAAACTATTTTTTTCTGCCACATAATCCAGATTGTCAATGCAGATGATCCACATCTGCTTTGAACTGGATTATATGAGTCTACGATACCATATAATCCATGGACTGGATTATATAGGCTGGATCTACACTGCCCTATATCCCAGGATCTGAACCCAGATTATCATCTTCTTCTTCTTCTTCTTCTTCTTCTTCTTCTTCTTATTATTATTATTATTATTATTATTATTATTATTATTATTATTATAATTGAAGGAAAAGCTGATAAGGAGAAGACCTGGCTCTGGCTCACGAATGGGACCCTGAAGAAGGAGACAGAAGGCCTGATCTTTGCAGCCCAGGAGCAAGACATCAGGACAAAGGCAATTCAGGCCAAGATCGAAAAATCAATTGATGACCCAAAATGCAGATTGTGCAAGGAAACCGACGAAACCATGGATCATCTCCTCAGCTGCTGTAAGAAAATTGCACAGACAGACTACAAACAGAGGCACAACTATGTGGCCCAAATGATCCATTGGAACTTATGCCTCAAGTACCACCTTCCAGCAGCAAAGAACTGGTGGGATCACAAACCAGCAAAGGTCGTGGAAAATGAACACGCAAAGATACTGTGGGACTTCCGAATCCAGACTGACAAAGTTCTGGAACACAACACACCAGACATCACAGATGTGGAAAAGAAAAAGGTTTGGATCATTGATGTCGCCATCCCAGGTGACAGTCACATTGACGAAAAACAACAGGAAAAACTCAGCCACTATCAGGACCTCAAGATTGAACTTCAAAGACTGTGGCAGAAACCAGTGCAGGTGGTCCCAGTGGTGATGGGCACACTGGGTGCCGTGCCAAAAGATCTCAGCCGGCATTTGGAAACAATAGACATTGACAAAATCACGATCTGCCAACTGCAAAAGGCCACCCTGCTGGTATCTGCACGCATCATCCGAAAATACATCACACAGTCCTAGACACTTGGGAAGTGTTCGACTTGTGGTTTTGTGATATGAAATCCAGCATATCTATCTTGTTTGCTGTGTCATAAAACGTCGTTGTGTCAATAATAATAATAATAATAATAATAATAATAATAATAACAACTTTATTCTTATACCCCGCCCCCTCTCCCCGAAGGGACTCGGGGTGGCTTACATGGGGCTATACCAGATTATTTTATCCCAGATTATCTGGCAGTGTAGACTCACATAATCCAGTTCAAAGCAGATAATCTGGGATGAAATCCTGGGATATAGGGATGCGTAGATCCGGCCATAGATATGGCCTCTAGCAGATGACGTCATCAAACAACAACAACAACAACAACAATTTGTTGTAGAAGGTTTTCATGACCGGAATCACAGGGTTGCTGTGAGGTTTCTGGCCTGTATGGCCATGTTCCAGAAGCATTCTCTCCTGACATTTCGCCCACATCTATGGCAGGCATCCTCAGAGGTTGCCTTCCATAGATGTGGGCGAAACGTCAGGAGAGAGTGCTTCTGGAACACGGCCATACAGCCCGGGAAACACACGACAACCCAACAACAACAATTGTACAGTAGAGTCTCACTTATCCAACATTCTGGATTATCCAACGCATTTTTGTAGTCAATGTTTTCAATGCATTGTGATATTTTGGTGCTAAATTTGTAAATACAGTAATTACTACATAGCATTAATGTGTAATGAACTACTTTTTCTGTCAAATTTGTTGTATAACATGATGTTTTGATGCTTTATTTGTAAAATCATAAACTATTTTGATGTGTAATAGGCTTTTCCTTAATCCCTCCTTATTATCCAACATATTCGCTTATCCAACGTTCTGCCGGCCCGTTTATGTTGGATAAGTGAGACTCTACTGTATTTGTTTCCTGCTTCTCCTCGAGTCGAGTTACAACACAGAGAAAACACAAAAATAAAAATATAAACTTGTGTCTTTAAAAATATAGACATAAGATGAAAACATACTAAGATCATTCGTAGCAGTAAAAATTTAAGTTTAAATCCATTGGTTAAAATTGACTACCAATGTTTAAGATGAAGAGTTGCTGTGAGTTTTCCGGGCCGTATGGCTATGTTCCAGAAGCATTCTCTCCTGATGTTTCGCCCACATCTATGGCAGGCATCCATATGGATTGTTTACTGTTTACTCATAGATTGATTTACTGTGTAATTGATGTAAAAAAAATTGACTGCATAGGATGCTAATGATTGAATTCCTCAAACTACAAATTCCAGGGTTCCTTTAAAGAGTAATCAGACTGTTATTTTTTTAATGCGGCTAACATTCCAGCAAACCTTTTGCTTCGGAGTTTAAACTGAACCTTGCTTCTTCTGTTGCCAATCCAGGCGAGGAACATTGCCGTCCGGGTGGAATTCAAAGACTCCGACGAAGGGGACTCCAAAGCTTTAAAGGTAGATTTCCAGGCACCATTATGGAATGGGGTTTCATATAAATATATATACCGTATATACTCGAGTATAAGCTGACCCAAATATAAGCCGAGGCACCTAATTTTACCACAAAAAAACTGGGAAAACATTGACTCCAGTATAAGCCGAGAGTGGTAAATTTCAGAAATAAAAATAGATACCAATAAAATTACATTACCATATATACTCAAGTATAAGCCGACCCAAATATAAGCCGAGGCACTTAATTTTACCACAAAAAAACTGGGAAAACATTGACTCCAGTATAAGCCAAGGGTGGTAAATTTCAGAAATAAAAACAGATACCAATAAAATTACATTAATTGAGGCATCAGTAGGTTCAATGTTTTTGAATATTTACATAAAGCTCACATTTAAGATAAGACTGTCCAACTCTGATCAAATCATTTTTCTCATCTTCTGCTTATTTATCCCTTTAATGATAATAGAGTAAAATAATACATGTAATAATAATAATAATAAATACAGGAAAATAATACAAGTAATAATAAATAGAGTAAAGTAATAAATGCAATAATAATAATAATAATAATAATAATAATAATAATAAGATCAGCGTGAAATAATAAATGTATCAATAACAATAATAAAAATAGAGTAAAATAAATGTAATAGTAGCAACAATACTAGAGGAAAATAATAAATGTAATAATACCAATAATAATCAATGTACCATATAGTCTCGAGTATAAGCTGACCCAAATATAAGCCAATAATACCAATAATAATAGAGTAAAATAATACAGTGTTCCCTCACTACTTCGCAGTTCACTTTTTGCAGATTCACTGTTTTGCGGTTTTTCAATAAACTCTAAAATACTATTATAAATCATAAAAAGTACAATTTACAGCCTAAGGAGGGGAGGAAGGAGAAGCCAAAGGGAGAGAAAAGAAGCCCAAGTGGCAACAGGAGGAGTAGGAGGTGATTTATCAACAGACAATTGGTTGATAGAGACTTAAAATAGTGTATAACTACTAAAATAATGTATAAATATTAAAATAAATATAATGTCCCTACTTCACGGATTTTCACTTATTGCAGGTAGTCCTGGAACCTAACCCCAGCGATAAGCGAGGGAACACTGTACATGTAATAATGATAATAATAAATACAGGAAAATAATACATGTAATAATAAATAGAGTAAAATAATAAATGCAATAATAATAATAAGATCCGAGTGAAATAATAAATGTATTATTATTACAGTAGAGTCTCACTTATCCAACATAAACGGGCCGGCAGAATGTTGGATAAGCGAATATGTTGGATAATAAGGAGGGATTAAGGAAAAGCCTATTAAACATCAAAATAGGTTATGATTTTACAAATTAAGCACCTAAACATCATGTTATACAACAAATTTGACAGAAAAAGTAGTTCAATACACAGTAATGCTATGTAGTAATTACTGTATTTACGAATTTAGCACCAAAATATCACGATGTATTGAAAACATTGACTACAAAAATGCGTTGGATAATCCAGAACGTTGGATAAGCGAGTGTTGGATAAGTGAGACTCTACTGTAATAATAAAAATAGAGTAAAATAAATGTAATAGTAGTAACAATAATAGAGAAAAATAATAAATGTATAATACCAATAATAAATGTATCATATATTCTCGAGTATAAACTGACTCAAATATAAGCCAACCAGGACCCTCACCCGAGTATAAGCCGAAAGGGGCTTTTTCAGTCTCAAAAAAAAAAGGGCTGAAAAATTAGGCTTATACTCGAGTATATATAGTATGGTTGTAAGCATGGGCATAAGCACATGATATGGAACTGTAAGAAACAGTGTTGATGCACCAAAAGTTGGCATTGTTTTTCTTACTTTTGTACCATTGGAAAATTCAAGGAATATCTATCTATATATATAAAAGAGTGATGGCATCACGGCGACCCACAAAACAACAAAACTACAGGCCCCCCAACCTCGAAATTTGACAACACAACCCATCATCCACGCCTCTAGGTTGATACAACAAAAAGAAAAGAAAAATAAAGTCCTAATTAGAGAGAGAGGAATAATTGCTTTTATCCAATTGCTGCCATTTAGAAGGCTAAGCTCCTCCAACTTGGTCTCCTAGCAACCCAATAAAAAATAATAAAAAACACTAAAAATTAATACAATAAAATACTATAATAACAGAAAATAACTAAAAATAATACAAGAAAATAATAAAATATAATAAATAAAAATATAACTTACAATAAAATTAATAAAAAATTGCAAATAACGTCAAATAAAAATTACACAACAATTTTTAACCAATACCACCACCACTTTGCCACAGCAACGCGTGGCCGGGCACAGCTAGTAGTATATAAAAGAGAAGACATTAATTGCAAGAAAGTACCTGAGTAACTCCTTTATTATTAGATGCAATTGCATGAAATGGCTATTCTTTGCCCAAATGCTCCGCTGCAGTGCAATGCCTTTTCCACTGGTCCCAACGGATCTCTCTTCTCTCTTGCAGTGTTTCTATGGGAAGCCTGGGGGTCCGCTTTTGACCTCAAGTGCCTTCGCTTGCGTCTTGCACCACAATCAGAACCCTGAATTTTATGACGAGGTAAGCGCAATTAAACCCTTTAATTCATTGCATCTAAAACTCTCCATTTAGATCCTAAAATCAGCATTGGTGCAGATAGGATTTGGTTCTGGTCCCAAATGAAAACACAATCCTTCCCCAAAACCAAGTTGGGGACTCAATTGATTTAATGCTAATGTGATTTACAGTAGAGTTTCGCTTATCCAACGTAAACGGGCCGGCAGAACGTTGGATAAGTGAATATGCTGGATAATAAGGAGACAAGAAGGAAAAGCCTATTAAACATCAAATTAGGTTATGATTTTACAAATTAAGCACCAAAACATCATGTTTAACGACAAATTTGACAGAAAAAGTAGTTCAATATGCAGTAATGCTATGTAGTAATTACTGCATTTACAAATTTAGCACCAAAATATCACAATGCATTGAAAACATTGACTACAAAAATGCGTTGGATAATCCAGAACGTTGGATAAATGAGACTCTACTGTAATTGCAATTGACTTGTCTTCCTTTCTGTTGTTAAGTTGTCTAATGGACTTTCGAGGCCTATCTGCACTGTCACTTTGGTTCCCACAAGGATGGTAAAAACATCAAAACATCTGGACGTCGCCTGGGCAACGTCCTTGCAGAGGGCCAATTCTTTCACACCAGAAGTGACTTAACAGTTTCTCAAGTCGCTCCTGACACACACACACAAAAACTTTGGTTCCACTTTAATGGCTATGGATGTTTTGCCAATTCTGCCTCACCAGACTACAAATCCCATCATTCCATTGGATGGAACCACAGCAGTTAAAGTGAAAGCAAAGTGTGGATACACCTTCATTATTTTTAATGTGGTTTTAAATGGATTTCGTTGCTGTTTATGGCACTGTATGTACGAGGGAGGAAATGTAAATACAGTAAAGTCTCACTTATCCAACAGTCGCTTATCCAATGTTCTGGATTATCCAACGCATTTTTGTAGTCAATGTTTTCAATACATCATGATATTTTGATGCTAAATTCGTAAATGCAGTAATTACTACATAGTATTACTGCGTATTTAACTACTTTTTCTGTCAAATTTGTTGTATAACATGATGTTTTGATGCTTAATTTTAAAATCATAACCTATTTTGATGTTTAATAGGCTTTTTCTTAATCTCTCCTTATTATCCAACACTCGCTTATCCAATGTTCTGGATTATCCAACGCATTTTTGTAGTCAATGTTTTCAATACATCGTGATATTTTGGTGCTAAATTTGTAAATACAGTAATTACTACATAGCATTAATGTGTAATGAACTACTTTTTCTGTCAAATTTGTTGTACAACATGATGTTTTGGTGCTTAATTTGTAAAATCATAACCTAAGTTGATTTTTAATAGGCTTTTCCTTAATCCCTCCTTATTATCCAAGATATTCGCTTATCCAAGCTTCTGCCGGCCCATTTAGCTTGGATAAGTGAGAGACTACTGTAGTTAAAAACAACAGAAATATTCAAAAACATTTAACCTACTGATGCCTCAGTTAATGTACCGTATATACTCAGGTATAAGCCGACCCGAATATAAGCCGAGGCACCTAATTTTACCACAAAACAACTGGGAAAACATTGACTCCAGTATAAGCCGAGGGTGGTAAATTTCAGAAATAAAAATAGATAACAATAAAATTACATTAATTGAGGGCATCAGTAGGTTAAATGTTTTTGAATATTTACATAAAGCTCAAATTTAAGATAAGACTGTCCAACTCCGATCAAATCATTATTCTCATCTTCTTCCATGTAAATGTGGTTATGTATCCTTTTAATAATAATGGAGTAAAATAACCTATTTTGATGTTTAATAGGCTTTTTTCTTAATCTCTCCTTATTATCCAACATATTCGCTTATCCAACGTTCTTCCGGCCCGTTTATGTTGGATAAGTGAGACCATACTGTATTTCAATAAATGAAAGTACCAAGCAAAAGGTAGTTGGGATATTAGATAAAAATTCAATATGATTAAGTATGAATCTACACTGCCCTATAATCCAGTTTCTGTATCCGGATTATCTGCTTTGAACTGGATTATATGGCAGTATAGACCAGGCATGGGCAAACTTCAGCCCTCCGGGTGTTTTGGACTTCAACTCCCACAATTCCTAACAGCCTACCGGCTGTTAGGAATTGTGGGAGTTGAAGTCCAAAACACCCGGAGGGATGAAGTTTGCCCATGCCTGGTCTACACTGCCATATTAATCCAGTTCAAAACAGAACTTTATGTTTTGTCATTTTACACTCCCAAAGTGCATTCCTGGAAACGCAACTGCCGCACCCATCTCTCATGCTGTCATTGTAGATTAAAACCGAGCTCCCCATCCACCTCCATCCAAGGCATCATTTGCTTTTCACCTTCTATCATGTCAGCTGCGAAGTGAACACAAAAGGAGCCGCAAAGAAACAGGACGCCGTCGAAGCGACAGGTACCGTTGTGACTCGAACCCGGACCCTGTTTCCTCCGGTTTGGGTGGGAATCTTGCCACCCAATCAAGCACCTTGATTACACTATGTAACACAATGTTTGTTCCTGGGTTACAAATGACATTTCCTAATTGGTTCTGCCATAAAAACATGGGGAGAGTGTATTAAACTACAAATAACTTTATGCAGGAGGGACATCCTGGAGCACATTTTGCTCTAGTTTTGCAATGAATATCTCCAAGTCTTAACCAAGTCAACCTAGTTTGTTGCAGCCACAAAAACAAAGTTTCTGGAGTATAACAACTACTGTATATACGCCACGTTTTTCAGCCCTTATTTATGAGCTGAAAAAGCCTTCCCGGCTTATAATCGGGCCAAGGCTGGCAACAGAGCCTGCAGGCTATTGCTTGCAATATGTGATCTATTTCTCTCTTCTCCTCCCTTATCAGTGTGTTTTCTTTTGCTATTGCTTGCGATATGTGATCTATTTCTCTCTTCTCCTCCCTTATCAGTGTGTTTTCTTTTGCTATTGCTTGCGATATGTGATCTATTTCTCTCTTCTCCTCTCTTATCAGTGTGTTTTCTTTTGCTATTGCTTGCGATATGTGATCTATTTCTCTCTTCTCCTCCCTTATCAGTGTGTTTTCTTTTGCTATTGCTTGCGATATGTGATCTATTTCTCTCTTCTCCTCCCTTATCAGTGTGTTTACTCTTGCTATTGCTTGCAGTATGTCATCTATTTGTCTCTTCTCCTCCCTTATCAGTGTTTTCTTTTGCTATTGCTTGCGATATGTGATCTATTTCTCTCTTCTCCTCTCTTATCAGTGTGTTTTCTTTTGCTATTGCTTGCGATATGTGATCTATTTCTCTCTTCTCCTCCCTTATCAGTGTGTTTTCTTTTGCTATTGCTTGAGATATGTGATCTATTTCTCTCTTCTCCTCCCTTATCAGTGTGTTTTCTTTTGCTATTGCTTGCGATATGTGATCTATTTCTCTCTTCTCCTCCCTTATCAGTGTGTTTACTCTTGCTATTGCTTGCAGTATGTCATCTATTTGTCTCTTCTCCTCCCTTATCAGTGTTTTCTTTTGCTATTGCTTGCGATATGTGATCTATTTCTCTCTTCTCCTCCCTTATCAGTGTGTTTACTCTTGCTATTGCTTGCAATATGTGATCTATTTCTCTCTTCTCCTCCCTTATCAGTGTGTTTTCTTTTGCTATTGCTTGCGATATGTGATCTATTTCTCTCTTCTCCTCCCTTATCAGTGTGTTTACTCTTGCTATTGCTTGCAGTATGTCATCTATTTGTCTCTTCTCCCTTATCAGTGTTTTCTTTTGCTATTGCTTGCGATATGTGATCTATTTCTCTCTTCTCCTCCCTTATCAGTGTGTTTACTCTTGCTATTGCTTGCAATATGTGATCTATTTGTCTCGTCTCCTCCCTTATCAGTGTGTTTTCTTTTGCTATTGCTTGCGATATGTGATCTATTTGTCTCTTCTCCTCCCTTATCAGTGTGTTTTCTTTTGCTATTGCTTACGATATGTGATCTATTTCTCTCTTCTCCTCCCTTATCAGTGTGTTAACTTTTGCTATTGCTTGCAATATGTGATCTATTTCTCTCTTCTCCTCCCTTATCAGTGTGTTTGCTATTGCTTGCGATATGAGATCTATTTCTCTCTTCTCCTCCCTTATCAGTGTGTTTACTTTTGCTATTGCTTGCGATATGTGATCTATTTCTCTCTTCTCCTCCCTTATCAGTGTGTTTACTCTTGCTATTGCTTGCAATATGTGATCTATTTGTCTCTTCTCCTCCCTTATCAGTGTGTTTACTTTTGCTATTGCTTGCAATATGTGATCTATTTCTCTCTTCTCCTCCCTTATCAGTGTGTTTTCTTTTGCAAAGCCTCCCTCGCTCTTAATCAAGAGAATGATTTGAAAAGAGAAAGACTCCCTTGCAAGTCAGGAAGAAGAATAATATATATTCATTAACATTATGAAAGCATTTTCCCCTGAAATATTTGTTAAACTCTCCTACAGATATATAGGCATTAACCCATTTCAAGCTTTTGCCATCTCTATGTACCTTTATATGTGTATCTATCTATATGCATTAATTTTATATATAAATTTCCCCTCATATGTTTGCAGATCTTTGCAAATCCTTTATATATATAGACCCATGTACCTGTGTATCTGTAGCCATATATATACATTATTTTTATATATGAATTTACCTCATATGTTTGCAAGTCTCTGCAAATATCTACATAAAGAGAGATGTCTGGATAGATACGAATATATTCTTACCTACCTATATATAGGGCTTACAAATATTACAGGGGGGAAATGAACACACAAATATATAGAGACATGTCTAGATAGATATGAATGTGTGTGTGTGTGTGTGTGTGTGTATATATATATATATATGGCTTGCAAATATTGTAGGGGAAATGCACACACACACACACACAGAGGGATTTGCAAACGTTTCAGGGAGAAATGCATGTGTGAAATTAGTATCTATAATTATAGATCTATATCTAGCTCTGCATTGTTTATATAAGCATTGAATGTTTTGCGTGTTACTATGTTGGAAGCCAGCCTGAGTCCCTATGGGGAGATAGGGTGGGATCCAAATGAAGTTTTTTTATTGTTGTTGTTGTTGTTGTTGTTGTTGTTAGGTTACTGTTGATACCATAATGTTTTTGTTGCCCCTACTTTTCCACTTATAGAGCTAGTTTATTGCTTTTCTTTGAAATACGGTAAATATTCAAAAACATTTAATCTACTGATGCCTCTTTCCTGGGAGGCTTTTAAACAGTGGCTGGATGGCTATCTGTCGGGGGGGGGGGGTATGATTGTGCTTTTCCTACATGTTGTTGTGACTCAGCTGGAACCTCAGATTGACTCTGATGGGGATTATGGGATTCAGGTTCAAAATCAGGTTCAGGATGTCCCTGTTGTAGAAGATGAGAAACAGAGTTTTTTCCACAGCAGGGAATGATGTTGATGATGCTGAAACTAACCAGGTGCAAACTGACTCAGAAAAGGAGGACAGTTCTCAGTCTGATAGCAAGCAGGCTGACACTAACAAGCTGACTGACCTTGATGAAACGGAATCTTTAGATCGAGCTGACCGTTTGGAATTCAGGGTTCGAAGGAGTGTGAGAATAGCAAATAAGAAGGAGGTCAGAGGCCAGAGAAATGCTTTCATGCTTGGCAAAGGGTATTAAAGCAGTGTGCTTGGAGACAAACCTTTGTCAAAGCAACTTTCGTTTAACCAAGAAGCAAGCTCTCATTTCCTGTATTATCTTGCAGCCTTTGTGTTCATGTTATTGGGATTTTGTTTTATTCCTTGTGATTTCTTGGATTATTGTTTAAGGCTTTGTTTTGTTAATGATCTTTTGGAACTTTACTTTTGCTTTTAAAGAACTTTTAATCTTCTATTTTCTAATAAACTACAAAAGACTGTGTATTGAGCAAGGGGAAGCTAACCTGAGGTGTGACACATGTAGTCTCTTCCAACTCTGTGATTCTATGAGTCTATGGCAGGACCAAAGGATAGGATCCTGATAGTTGGATTTCAGATGCATACCGTAGTTAGGTGGATCCATGGACTGTCTGACATGAAAGCCACTAGTCTCTTCTGCCAACATTTAGGGCAGGGGTCCCCAAACTAAGGCCCGGGGGCCGGATGCGGCCCTCCAAGGTCATTTACCTGGCCCCCGCCCTCAGTTTTATAGTATAATATTTTATATCATTTTAAATAATATAATATATTGTATATACATATAATATTGATAATATTATAATGTTATACAATATAATACTAATAATACCAAATAATAATAATAATAATAATAATAATAATAATAATAATATGATATATATTACATATAATATTACAGTATAGTGGTATAGTTCAATATAGTAATATATAATGCTAATATTGTGCTATGCTAATAATATAATATATTGTATGTACATACAGCTGCTCTGAGTCCCCTTTGGGGTGAGAAGGGCGGGATATAAATGTAATAAATGAATAAATAAATAATTTTAGACTTAGGCTCGCCCAAATCTGAAATGACTTGAAGGCACACAACAACAACAATCCTAATTCACTTGACTATCTCATTGGCCAGAAGCAGGCCCACACTTCCCATTGAAATCCTGATAGGTTTATGTTGGTTACAATTGTTTTCATTTTTAAATATTGTATTGTTCTTTCATTGTTGTTGTTGTTTTGCACTACAAATAAGACAGGTGCAGTGTGCATAGGAATTTGTTGGGTTTTTTTTCTCTTCCAAATGATAATTCGGCCCCTCAACAGTCTGAAGGATTGTGGACCGGCCCTCTGCTTTAAAAGTTTGAGGACCCCTGATTTAGGGGATGAAGTATCTGGAGTTACTTGGAATTAGTCCCCATTGCACGGGGTCCTGCCCATAATCCCGAAAAGCGTGCTCATCCTCCCTTGTGAATTGTTATCTCCTCAGTGGGCTTTTCGTGGCTTCCGTTGCTGAAGGATGGCCGGATCCTGACCTCCGAGCAGCACCTCCCTGTTTCAGCCAACCTGCCCAATGGATACCTGAACGTCGGGGACAGCGAGGCACGCAAGGCAAGGAGGCTGAGATTATATATATACTGTATATACTCGAGTATAAGCCTAGCTTTTCAGTCCTTTTTTAAGACAAAAAAAGACCCTCTCGGGTGAGGGTCCTGGTTGGCTTATATTTGGGTCAGCTTATACTTGAGAATATATGGTACATTTATTATTTTTCTCTACTATTATTGGTATTAGTACATTTATTATTTTTCGCTATTATTACATGTATTTTACTCTATTTTTATTATTATTAATAATACATTTATTATTTCACTCTGATCTTATTATTATTAGTATTATTATTATTATTATTAGAGTTTCACTTATCCAACGTAAACGGACCGGCAGAACATTGGATAAGCGAATATGTTATGTAATTATGTAAGATTAATGTTATGTAATTACTGTATTTATGAATTTTGCACCAAAATATCACAATACAGTAGAGTCTCACTTATCCAAGCCTCGCTTATCCAAGTTTCTGGATTATCCAAGCCATTTTTGTAGTCAATGTTTTCAATATACAGTAGAGTCTCACTTATCCAACACTCACTTATCCAACATTCTGGATTATCCAATGCATTTTTGTATCCAATGTTGTATCCAATGTTTTCAATACATCGTGATATTTTGGTGCTAAATTCGTAAATACAGTAATTACTACATAGCATTACTTCATATTGAACTACTTTTTCTGCCAAATGTGTTGTCTAACATGATGTTTGGGTGCTTAATTTGTAAAATCATAACCTAATTTGGTGTTTAATAGGCTTTTCCTTAATCTCTCCTTATTATCCAACATATTCGCTTATCCAACGTTCTGCCGGCCCGTTTATGTTGGATAAGCGAGACTCTACTGTATATTGAAAACACTGACTACAAAAATGCGTTGGATAATCCAGAATGTTGGATAAGCGGGTGTTGGATAAGTGAGACTCTACTGTACTTGTATTATTTTCCTGTATTTATTATTATTATTATTACATGTATTATTTTACTCTATTATTATTAAAAGGATACATAAGCACATTTACATTGAAGAAGATGAGAAGAATGATTCGATCAGAGTTGGACAGTCTTATCTTAAATTAGAGCTTTATGTAAATATTCAAAAACATTTAACCTACTGATGCCTCAATTAATGTAATTTTATTGGTATCTATTTCTATTTCTGAAATTTAGCACCCTCGGCTTATACTGGAGTCAATGTTTTCCCAGTTTTTTGTGGTAAAATTAGGTGCCTCGGCTTATATTTGTGTCGGCTTATACTCAAGTATATACGGCAATAAATAAATGGTGGTGATGATTAATGTATTTATTACTTATTATTATCGTTATTATCGTTGTTGTTGTTATTATTATTATTATTATTATTATTATTATTATTATTATTAAGCTCAGATATTCTTAACTCAGGGTCCATAATGGCCTTTAGGAAGTCCATTAACTGGTTTCCAGTATCCACTTTTTGCAACTGAAATCCATAATTAAGTCTGTTTTTCTGAAACTGCCGATTATGGGTCAGTTTGTACCCATCACCAATTCCTTGGGAATCTTCTCTCGTTCTTCCTTTTGTGCATGGGAATCTCTGGTGTCAACCACGTTGCTTAAGACACTTTCCACCTTGGAATGGGCGACCTT
Source organism: Anolis carolinensis (assembly GCF_035594765.1). NCBI lineage: Eukaryota > Metazoa > Chordata > Lepidosauria > Squamata > Anolidae > Anolis > Anolis carolinensis. The sequence continues at coordinate 17,157,099 of NW_026943823.1, forward strand.
TGCTTTGTGAGGTTGAAAATGGCTTTCTTTCTGATCTTTTTTGGCAGCAATCCAGTGCTGACATCAAGTGGGTCGATGGGGCAAAGCCTCTCTTCAAAGTCAAGCTCCACATGGAGTCCACCATTTACACCCAGGTGAGAAGAACCCGGGGTGAACTTCTCAAACAAATGCTGAACTTCTCAAATACTAAAAGGCAGACTGCCTTAGATAATACAGAACCTTGGATAAGTGAAGCTTGGATAAGTGAGACTCTACTGTACTAGAGGTCTTACCTTGTGAGGAGCTCTCCAAAGTGCTGAATCTAGTTTGAGGTGAAGGTTCAGCACCTTGGATAGCTCCTTTAAAGGATCTATGGGCAAAATATGGACTGAACCCCTTAAATTTTCTATGGCTGGATCTACACGACTATATAATCCAGATTATCTATCTGGATTATCTGATTTGATAATCTGGATTATATAGCAGTGCGGATCCAGCCTGGATGACATAAGTCTACACTGCCATGTAATCCAGTTCAAGGTAGATAATCTGGGTTTTATATGGTAGTGTAGATGGGGCTTATGTTCTGCTTATGAAGCCCTTCCCCAAGATATTAGGCTCCTGGGGGCCGTTTTTAATCAAAAAGCACACACAAAAGGGGTTGAAATTGGCTAAAATGGTCACTTCATACTTAATAATTCAGGCTAAAACCTGGAATGGATCCAGTGCCCCACTGACATGGAAGCCATGTCAATGGGGCCGGATATGTAGAGCTTTGGAAACACCAACGGAGTGGATTATTAACCACATGAAGGTCTCATCCATTGAGTTTCTGTTCCTTTCAGGATCTCCATGTCCATAACTTCTTCCAATATTGCCAGATGATCCAAGCAGGTGCCAAAGAAGTCCCAGGGGAACTTGTCAAATATTTAAAGGTGAGAAACAATAATTTTGGGACACATTATTATTATTATTATTATTATTATTATTATTATTATTATTGACACAACGACATTGTATGACACAGCAAACGAGAGATATGCTGGATTTCGTATCACAAAATCACAAGTCGAACACTTCCCAAGCGTTTAGGACTGTGTGATGTATTTTTGGATGATGCGCGCAGATCCCAGGTGGCCTTTTGCAGTTGGCAGATCGTAATTTTGTCAGTGTCTATTGTTTCCAAATGCCGGCTGAGATCTTTTGGCACGGCACTCAATGTGCCCATCACCACTGGGACCACCTGTACTGGTTTCTGCCAGAGTCTTTGAAGTTCAATCTTGAGGTCCTGATAGCGGCTTAGTTTTTCCTTTTGTTTTTCGTCAATGCGACTGTCACCTGGGATGGCAACATCAATGATCCAAACCTTTTTCTTTTCCACAACTGTGATGTCTGGTGTGTTGTGTTCCAGAACTTTGTCATTCGGAAGTCCCACAGTATCTTTGCATGCTCATTTTCCAATACTTTTGCAGGTTTGTGATCCCACCAGTTCTTTTCTGCTGGGAGGTGGTACTTGAGGCATAAGTTCCAGTGAATCATTTGGGCCACATAGTTGTGCCTCTGTTTGTAGTCTGTCTGTGCGATTTTCTTACAGCAGCTGAGGAGATGATCAATGGTTTCGTCAGCTTCCTTGCACAGTCTGCATTTTGGGTCATCAGCTGATTTTTCGATCTTGGCCTGAATTGCCTTTGTCCTAATGTCTTGCTCCTGGGCTGCAAGGATCAGGCCTTCTGTCTCCTTCTTCAGGGTCCCATTCGTGAGCCAGAGCCAGGTCTTCTCCTTATCAGCTTTTCCTTCAATTTTGTCAAGGAACTTTCCATGCAATGTTTTGTTGTGCCAGCTGTCAGCTCTAGTTTGTAGTGCAGTTTTCTTGTACTGGTTTTTTGTCTGCTGTGCTTTGAGGAGTTTCTGATATTTGACTTCAATCAAAGCAGGTTCTTCACTTTGCTTTACATATTCTGCCAGGGCATGTTCTTCTTCTTTGACTGCTTGTTTTACTTGGATGATGATGATGATGATGATGATGATGATGATGATTACCTGCATCTCCTTGCAGCTTTATAGACGACCTAAAAGGAATGCATTTGCCATTGGCGACTGCTTATGATACCTTAGGATTTAGACATTCTTCATCTGCTCTACGTTCAAGGTTTCTAATACTTTAAGGAGCAATTTCTATTATCCCAGTGATGCTAATACTGTCAATATGAACTGCAACATTTATAAGGTCATAGGTCTATTTTAAGCCATCATAAATCCTGATCCTAGTATATAAAAGTATAAAATAACACATTCTTATGGAGCTAGGGGTCCCTGGTGGCACAGTGTGTTAAAGCGCTGAGCTGCTGAACTTGCGGACTAAAAGGTCCCAAGTTCAAATCAAATCCCAGGAGCGGAATGAATACCCCCTGTTAGCCTCAGCTCCTGCCAACCTAGCAGTTCGAAAACATGCAAATGTGAGTAGATTAATAGGTACCGCTCCAGCGGGAAGGTAACAGTGCTCCATGCAGTCATGCTGGCCACATGACCTTAGAGGTGTCTATGGACAACGCCGGCTCTTCGGCTTAGAAATGGAGATGAGCACCAACCCCCAGGGGAAACCTTTACCTTTACTATGGAGCTAAAACTGAACGATCTTCAGAACATTGAATGATCTATCTCCAGTGCTTCTCTAGGACTCTAAATGTTTTTGAAGTGGTAGAACTGCAAGTTTCGATCTATGTTCTGTATATTGCAATCTCATAATATTGCAATCTCATATACTGCAGAAATATATTTTAGAAGAACAAAAGGTTACCGTAAAACAAAATTAATGTGTTCTTATATATCCAACTTGGAAAGTTTAGGATGGTTGGGATGAAGCAGTATTCACTCAATATATCCTCTGAGGTTTTTGGAGGATAGAGGTTAGATATCCCTTTTTCGTCTCATTCACGTCACGCTCCACATGGGTTATGTTGTCCCTGTCTGTTCCAGTGCTTGCATGCCATGGAGATCCAGGTCATGGTCCAGTTTTTGCCGGTGATCCTCACCCAGCTCTTCCGAGTCCTCACCCACCAGACCCAAGAGGAAGACATTGCCGTCAACTGCACCATGTATGTGGGTTTTGGGGCTGATCTAGTGCCTTTCTTAATTATTAGTTACTAGCGTAGGTACCCAGCGATGCCCATATTAGGGAATTTGTAATAAAAAATATTAGAAGTTATTTATTTATTATTTATTATTTACAGTATTTATATTCCGCCCTTCTCACCCTGAAGGGGACTCAGGGCGGATTACAATGAACACATATATGGCAAACATTCAATGCCAACAGACAAACAACATACAGTAGACAGACTCAGAGGCATTTTTAACATTTTTCCAGCTTCACGATTCCGGCCACAGGGGGAGCTGTTGCTTCACCGTCCAGTAGTGGCTGTACTTCCTCATTCCTTTCCTCGTGTTTTGCTGGCAGTTTTATGGTGTTGTAAATTAGTTAAATTAGCCTCCCGCATAAAGCGTCCCTAAATTTCCCTACTTGACAGATGCAACTGTCTTTCGGGGCTGCATAGGTCAACAGCAAGCCGGGGCTATTAATGGTCGGAGGCTTAACCCGACCCGGGCTTCGAACTCATGACCTCTCGGTCAGTAGTGATTTATTGCAACTGGTTACTAGCCAGCTGCGCCACAGCCCGGTTGTCACTTGGTTGGGCTTTATGGGATGTTATGAATGGTTCAATTTGAAAAAAAAATAAGGATGTGGGTAAACTACAACTCCCATCATCCTCCATCATTGCCTCCAAACCTTGCCAGTATTTAAGGTTGGTCATGTTGGGTCTGTGTGCCAGGTTTGGTCCTGATCCGTCACCAGAGGGGTTAATAGTACTCTCTGGATGTGGGTGAACTACAACTCCCAACATCCAGGGTCAACGTTCCCCAAACGCCACCAGTGTTTAAAGTTGGGGATGTTGGGATTGTTTGCCAAGTTTGATCCAGATTAATCATCGGTTGTGTTCAGAGTTCTCTTTCATTGTGGATGTACTACAACTCCCAACATTCAGGGTTAATCCTCTTTCCCACAAACACTGTCAGTGTTTAAAGTTGGGAATATTGGGATTGTTTGCCAAGTTTGGCCCAGATTAATCTATAGGGCTTTTCTTAGGAGATTATTATTGAAGATATAATATTAAGAACTATCTAAATACAATCTCTGTATAGGGCTCTTCTTACAAGGTGATTATTGAAGATACAATAATGAAAGAATGCAATATATCCCACTTTTCTTGCTTCCCAGGGTGATCCTGCACATTGTTTCCAGATGCCACGAAGAAGGCCTGGACCACGACTTGCGGTCATTCATCAAGGTGAGTAGGGCCACGGTTGTGCAATGGGCTAAACCCTTGTGCCAGCTGAACTGCTGACCTGAAGGTTGGCAGTTCGAATCCGCGACACGGGGTGAGCTCCTATCTGTCAGCCCTAGCTTACCTTATGGGGACATGAGAAAAGCCTCCCATCAGGATGGTAACCCATCCCCTGGGCAACATCTCTGTAGACAGCCAATTCTTTCACACCAGAAGCGGCTTCAATTTGCTTCTGACACAATAAAAAAAAAATTAAGGTGAGTGGAGAAGGTGGGGATCCCATTGGAAATCCTTTTCTTTCTATCCAAAAAAGACCCCCTATTTACCATTATTACACCGCACTTTATTGCCCATTTTAACTGTGAAATTACCTGTCTCCATTTAGTATTCTCTGCACTTTGCTCGGGATCTATGAATTTAGTCCCCTGATTTTAATATTGCATGATTTATGCTTTTTAATGATTGTTTTATTGATGCTGATGTTTTTATCGGGTTAATTGTGTCATGGCTTTTTTTATTGTTGTATTGGGCATGGCCCCATGTGAGCCGCCCCGAGTCCCTTCGGGGAGATGGGGCGGGGTATAAAAATAATTAAATTATTATTATTATTATTATTATTATTATTATTATTATTATTATTATTCACCTGTCTATGGATGATGGGATATGTGTCTACCTCCTTCTTTATTTCGCAGTATTGCTTTCGACCGGAGAAGCCCTCGGCGCCCCAAAACAAGACGACCCACGAGATCTTGTCTGTTACGATGGGCCTGATCCTCAAGCAGTCGGCAGATTTCTTGGCCATCAATAAGATGCTGAAGGTCAGACAGAACAAGGAGAGGGTTATTTTCCATCATAAGATCAATCCAAATAGGGCTGCATGAAAAGTTTGCAAAACTCCGTTTTGGCTCATGACTTGTCTTTCTGCCGGTCTCTTCCAGTATTCCTGGTTTTTCTTCGAAGCGCTGGCCAAGTCCATGGCCATGTACCTCCTGGAAGAGAACAAGATCAAGGTAAAGGAGAGAAGTGCTGCAAAAGCACAAGCTTTGTCCCTGTGTGAGCTCTGTGATTTGTTTTTTTAAAGAAATAATATTTATTAGAATTTTCCAAAAACAAAACATTTTACATAAAATAGAGAGGAGAGGAAGGGAAGAGAGAAGAAAGAATAATAATACAGTAGAGTCTCGCTTATCCAACATAAACGGGCCAGCAGAACGTTGGATAAGCGAATATGTTGGATAATAAGGAGGGAATAAGGAAAAGCCTATTAAACATCAAATTAGGTTGTGATTTTACAAATTAAGCACCAAAACATCATGTTATACAACAAATTTGACAGAAAAAGTAGTTCAATACGCAGTAATGTTATGTAGTAATTACTGTATTTACGAATTTAGCACCAAAATATCACAATGTATTGAAAACATTGATTACAAAAATGCGTTGGATAATCCAGAACGTAGGATAAGCGAGTGTTGGATAAGTGAGACTCTACTGTAATAATAATATAACAGGAAAAAGGGATAGGGAATGGATAAGTGAGGTTTTGAATAAGATTTAGGAAGTGGAGGGAAGGATCATTAAAAAGGAAAAAAAAGTTTTTTGTCTTCCATCCTTATTCTCATGGGATTTTTAGTTTTGTTAGTTCTTGATTAGTATAATAATAATAATAACTTTATTTTTATACCCCGCCCCATCTCCCCGAAGGGACTCGGGGCGGCTTACATGGGGCCTAGCCCGATAAAACAATCAATATCAGTAACACGACTATAAAACAATTATACCAGTAAAACATCAATAGCAATATAACAATCGTTAAAATCCGCAAGAAGTATACGAAAAACATACAATATTAAAACAGGAGACTAATTCATAAAATCCAGAACAGAATGTGCTGGTAGAAATGGACAATAAAGTGCAAAATAGCATTGGCAACATTGGCAGCATTGGTATAGTCCTGGTTGTTTTCTTTATTGCCTTTCTATCTCTTCGATTCCAAAAATTATTCCTTTCTCCTTATTCGTATATTCTCTATAAAGAGTCCGGTCTGTTTTCTTAATTGGCTTCCCTCTTTGTATCTTTAATAAAAAAGTTAATTCATCCATATCCCGAATCTCTTCCATTTTTTCCATTGATCTTTCGTTGGAGTATCACGTGATTTCCATTGTTTCGCGTAAACAATCCTTGCTCCCGTATTTATATAAGTAAACAGTTTGTTCTCTGTGATTTGTGTTGATGCTTTTGAGTCTCCTTTAATAATAACATTATGTAAAAAAAATTGAAAAATTCTCTGTTCCTGGTTTGAAAGTGCTATTTCCTGTTTAATTGTGCAGCCCTTACTTTGGAAGTTGCTGTTCTACTCCAGAAGCTTTGTTTTTGTAGCTCCCACAAATTACCATATATACTCGAGTATAAGCCGACCCGAATATAAGCCGAGGCACCTAATTTTACCACAAAAAACTGGGAAAACATTGACTCCAGTATAAGTCGAGAGTGGTAAATTTCAGAAATAAAAATACAGTAGAGTCTCACTTATCCAAGCTAAATGGGCCGGCAGAAGCTTGGATAAGTGAATATCTTGGATAATAAGGAGGGATTAAGGAAAAGCCTATTAAACATCAAATTAAGTTATGATTTTACAAATTATACATCAAAACATCATGTTATACAACAAATTTGACAGAAAAAGTAGTTCAATAGGCAGTAATGCTACATAGTAATTACTGTATTTACGAATTTAGCACCAAAATATCACAATGTATTGAAAACATTGATTACAAAAATGGCTTGGATAATCCAGAAACTTGGATAAGCGAGTGTTGGATAAATGAGACTCTACTGTAGATACCAATAAAATTACATTAATTGAGGCATCAGTAGGCTAAATGTTTTTGAATATTTACATAAGGCTCAAATTTAAGATAAGACTGTCCAACTCTGATTAAATCATTATTCTCATCTTCTTCAATGTCAATGTACTTATGCATCCTTTTAATAATAATAGAGTAAAATAATACATGTAATAATAATAATAATAAATACAGGAAAATAATACAAGTAATAATAAATAGAGTAAAATAATATATGCAATAATAATAATATCAGAGTGAAATAATAAATGTATTATTAATAATAATAAAAATAGAGTAAAATAAATGTAATAGTAGCAACAATAATAGAGAAAAATAATAAATGTAATAATACCAATAATAATAGAGAAAAATAATAAATGTACTGTATATTCTCGAGTATAAGCTGACCCAAATATAAGCCAACCAGGACCCTCACCCGAGTATAAGCCGAGGGGGGCTTTTTCAGTCTTAAAAAAGGGCTGAAAAACTAGGCTTATACTCGAGTATATACAGTATGTTGAATTGGGTTGCTGTGAGTTTTCCGGGCTGTATGGCCATGTCCCAGAAGCATTCTCTCCTGATGTTTTGCCCACATCTATGGTAGGCATCCTCAGAGGTTGTGAGGTCTGTTGGAAAACTAAGCAAGGGAGGTTTATGAGATTTATGTTGAATTGGTTGAGACTCAATGAGGTATTTATTTTAAAAAATTAGAACACAATGTGCTATAGCAGAATGTTCCACAAAAAGAAACTTTTTGTAGTTTAATAAATTTTTCCCATATTTTCATGACAGAACCAATTAGGAAATGATATTTATAACCTAGGAACAAAAATCATGCTACATAGTGTAGTAGTAGTATTAGTAGTAATGGCTCCGCTTCAGCTCCCCAGGGCTCAGCGCTTCCCCGAATCCTACAACCACGCCTTGCATTCGCTTCTCCTCGCCATCATTCCTCATGTCAACATCCGCTACAGCGAAATCCCAGAGGAATCCAGAAACGTCAATTTCAGCTTGGCCAGTTTCCTCAAGGTGGGCAGCTTTTTCCATTGATTTCAGTACCCTTCCTTTGTTTATTTTTTAATCCATTAAAGATGCATCCACACGGTCAAATTTATTATTATTATTATTATTATTATTATTATTATTATTATTATTATTATTATTATTATTTTATTATGACACAGCAAACAAGATAGATATGCTGGATTTCGTATCACAAAATCACAAGTCGAACACTTCCCAAGTGTCTAGGACTGTGTGATGTATTTTCGGATGATGCGCCCAGATCCCAGTAGGGTGGCCTTTTGCAGCTGGCAGATCGTGATTTTGTCCATGTCTATTGTTTCCAAATGCCGGCTGAGATCTTTTGGCACGGCACCCAGTGTGCCCATCACCACCGGGACCACCTGCACTGGTTTCTGCCAGAGGCTTTGCTGTTCAATCTTGAGGTCCTGATAGCGGCTGAGTTTTTCCTGTTGTTTTTCGTCAATGCGACTGTCACCTGGGATGGCGACATCAATGATCCAAACCTTGTTCTTTTCCACAACTGTGATGTCTGGTGTGTTGTGTTCCAGAACTTTGTCAGTCTGGATTCGGAAGTCCCACAGTATCTTTGCGTGCTCATTTTCCAATACTTTTGCAGGTTTGTGATCCCACCAGTTCTTTGCTGCTAGCAGGTGGTACTTGAGGCATAAGTTCCAATGACTCATTTGGGCCACATAGTTGTGCCTCTGTTTGTAGTCTGTCTGTGCAATTTTCTTACAGCAGCTGAGGATATGATCAATGGTTTCGTCGGTTTCCTTGCATAGTCTGCCTTTTGGGTCATCAGCTGATTTTTCGATCTTAGCCTTAATAGCATTTGTTCTGATGGCTTATCTATAATAAATAGTAAATTATTGTTATTATTATTATTATTTACAGCATTTATATTCCGCCCTTCTCACCCCGAAGGGGACTCAGGGCGGATCACATTACACATATAGGCAAACATTCAATGCCTTTTAACATAGAACAAACAAACATAGGCTCCGAGCAGGCCTCGGACTCATGACCTCTTGGTCAGAGTGATTCATTGCAGTGATTCATTGCAGCTGCACTCCAGCCTGTGCCACAGCCCGAGCCCAGTTTGGCATTAATACAATATTCCAATTTATGTAGTTTGCCCTCTTTGACACAGGAGGCTCAAGACCTTGTAAAACTACAAATCCTAGGGTCCTGTAGCCTTAATTCATGGTAGTGTGAGTGGTGCCAAACTGCGCTATATCATGGAAGACTCTGCAGGGAGTTTTAAACTCTTTTTCTTTGTTTAATATGTTTTCAAATTTGTATATATAACTCTTATTTTCTTTTTTTTTATAATATTTTTATTAGTGATTTTATTTTTAAAACAGAAAAAAGGAAGGAGGGAAAAGTAGTGATAGACATAAATATATAGACATGAGATACAATACAATACAACTTCGAAGGAGAGTAACCTTTTTGTAGTAATTGATGTGGAATAGTGATTTTTTTAAAAAAAGACAAAAAGGCCCCCAAAAAAGACAAAAAAATAGTAAGGGAATAAGTAAAAAAAAAAAAAGAAAAAGAAAGAAAGAGAAAAAAGACATACAATAAAAAAAAGAATATACACAGTAGAGTCTCGCTTATCCAACATAAACGGGCCAGCATAACGTTGGATAAGCGAGTATCTTGGATAATAAGGAGAGATTAAGGAAAAGCCTATTAAACATCAAATTAGGTTATGATTTTACAAATTAAGCACCAAAACTTCATGTTATACAACAAATTTGACAGAAAAAGCAGTTCAATACACAGTAATGTTATGTTGTAATTACTTTATTTATGAATTTAGCACCAAAATATCACGATATATTGAAAACACTAGCTGTGCCCGGCCACGTGTTGCTGTGGCTAGGACTTAATTTTTCTTTTCTTTTTGTTGTATGAACGTAGAGGCATGGATGAGAGGTTGTGCTGTCAATTTTCAAGGTTGTGGGGCGTGTAGTTTAGTTGTTTTGTCCGGTGCCGTGATTCCATTACCCTTTTATATATATAGACTACAAAAATGGCTTGGATAAGCGAGGCTTGGATAAGTGAGACTCTACTGTATGTATATATTGACTTCCATCTTTAACACAGTTACTTTAGAAAGTTTTTGATTACCTTATCATTCTTATCTCTCTATCTCTAGTGTCGGTATTTTCTTACAATCTAACTCTTATTTTCATTCTTTATAATTTATTGGCTTTTAAGGTTGTGAGTGACATTGGGTCTGGATCAAAAGACATAACAACAAAAATTTGAGCTCATTAGACAAGCATTGATCTATAAAGGCCACATGTCATATTTTCAGAATTGGATTACAACTTTGGAGACTAGGGCCTCGTCTACATTGCCGTATAATGCAGTTTCATAACAATTTAACTTCATTGAACTGGATCACATGGCAGTGTAAATGGGGCCTGGATTCGAATCCAAACTCAGCCATGGAAACGCACTGGGCGAGTCACACACTCTCAGCTTCAGGGGAAGGCAATGGCAACACAAACCTATCTTAATCATTTGGCCTTAAGATTGCTATAAGTGGGTAATAACTTGAAGGAGCACAACAAGGGATCCAGGAGCTCCTTGCAGGTGAAGATGCCCTATTTTCCATAAAAGGGATTGTACTGTATGCAAGAATGGGATCATGGATCCAGTCAGTCTTTTCCCATGACTTTCCCTATTTAATGTTGGTTTCTTAATGCTTCCTGCAGCGCTGCCTGACCTTCATGGACCGAGGCTTTATCTTCAACTTGATCAACGACTACGTTTCGGGATTCAGCCCCAAAGACCCAAAGGTGAGCCTCCAACTGATGAAGGTTGGGCTTCAGATACAGACTGTTTTAATAGCATAACATGAAGGCATTTCTTTGCCCTTTGAACTCCCTCTTATTTGCTATTCTGAGACTTCTGCGCAACCCCCAAAATTCCAAACGACTGGCCCGATCTAGAGACGAGGCCTCATCGCTTTTGCTTTCAAGGCCACAAGGCTCATTAGTGTTATCAGGCTGGGAGCTGCTCTCCCTTTCTGCTTTTTGCACCTGAAAACCATCATCATTAACAACAACATTTCTTCCCGTGGGAAAGCCTCCCTGCTCCTCATCTCCCACAGCAGGGACGTCCTGCACCTGAATCCCATAATCCCCATCAGAGTAATCTTGAATCTCATCCTGAACCTGAATCCCATTGTGGTGATGTCCCGCCGCTGTCACCAAATGTGGAGATGTGGAGTAGAGGAAACCCTTTTTCTAAATCCCAATGCTGCCACCAATTGTAGAGATGTCAGGCAGAGGGGAATTTATTTCTTCTTTCTTCTTTTCTTATTCACTTAGATGGTAGCGTTACTTAGTTTTGAATATAGGTGACAGAGGCTTGGATATTGGAAGAACAAAAAAAAAGTTTATTTCAGGCACAGAGCTTAGTGGTTACAGTAACTTCTTTATAGGCACTTAGATAATGGTTGCAAAGATATTAACTGATCACTTTGGATCTAACTGGGATTACTTCCCCTTACTACTCAGACTCTACAAATAAACCTAAACAAGTCTCCTAACTTGCTTAATTCAACACCACTAGAGATCTGAGTTTCCCTGGTATCCCTAACCTGGAACCAGTGTCTTCCCTGTGACTAAAAATCACAGACTAAACTGTTTTCTAAAACATTCCCTCCTTTTCTTCCAAACGGCGGTTGGCTCCGCCCTCGTTGCTATGGTACCCTGCCTCAGAATGCTGAGCTGGTTACCCTCCCCCACACACTGGTGACTAATACTTACCCTTTTAAACATAGCCAAACATGACTTTTGAAACGAAATTAAACATGACATCTATAAATCAAAATAAAAACACACTTCTTTACACCCATCATCTTGAAAATGCACCCCAGAATCCTCATCAGAGTCACACAAAGGCTGAGTCACAACACCTTCTTTGGAAGCTTTTAAGTAGAGGCTGGATCGTCATCTGTCAGGGGTGCTTTGAATGCAATTTTCCTGCATCTTGGCAGAATGGGGTTGGACTGGATGGCCTACGAGGTCTCTTCCAACTCTTGGATTCTATGATTCCATTATTATAATTCCCAGGAACATGTCCAAAGTATGACCGGCCTATTGTTTTGGCTTGATTTGCTCTTGGATATATCTATTTGGCAATTCGTGATCTCTGCGGGGCTCTCCTCCAGCAACACACTTTACATGGATTACTTTCCATCAGCTTTCTTCATTGTCCTGCTGTCAACAATACAATGTCGTGGATGACTCAGACTTGATATTTTAATGACATCTTCCATTTGTGGAATCTGTTGCTATCCTTAAACTCGGTGTCTTTCTCCTTCTTTTGCATCCAGTTGTTGGTGGAGTACAAATTTGAATTCCTGCAGACCATTTGCAACCATGAGCATTACATCCCACTCAATTTGCCCATGACCTTTGCCAAACCCAAACTCCAGAGGGTACAAGGTAGGTTCCTGGATGCTTTTATTAACAATATCTTGTTCTAACACTTTTGGAAGAATTACCAAACCTACCAGACCGATGTATCAGCTCCTAGATAACCAAATATAAATGCTAAAGAAACCTTAAAGTTATGTGGCTAGTATCATAAGAAGCATCATAAATTGCATTGATTTTAGTGGATCTATTCTGGGGTTGA